>NC_091460.1:104610052-104913623 GCF_027789765.1 Dendropsophus ebraccatus
CGGAGCAAATTTTATGAATTTGACCAGTGCCACTTTATTCATTAATAACTTCGGGATGCTTTTACCTATCCGGCTGATTCTGAAATTGTTTTCTCGTGACATATTGTACTTCACATTTCTTGTAAATTGGAGTCAATACTTATAACGAATCTTTATGAAAAAACCCAAAATAGCGTGAAAAATTGTGGAAAAAATGCATTTTTCCAACTTTAAAACTTTTCTGCTTATACAGAAAGTGCTTATACCACATAAATGATATATTAAATAGCCTAAGCAACATGTCTACTTTATGTTGGCGGCATTTACTAAACAATATTTCATTTTTTTAGACAATAGAAAGCTTAAAACATTAGCAGCAAATTTCCAAATTTTCAGTAAAATTTCAAAATCAGATATTTTTAGGGACCTGTTCAGGTCCCAAGTGTATTTGAGGGGACTGTATGTTAGAAAGCCCCACGAAGCACCCCATTTCAGAAACTGCACCCCCTAAACTATGCAAAAGCACATCCAGAAAGTTTTTAACCCTTTAGGGGAGTCACAGAAATAAAAGCTAAGTGTGTAAGAAATTTGAAAATTTTAATTTTCTGTGCAGAGATTTTATTGTAATCCAATATTTTTCATAATTATAAACTTATTACCAGAGAAATGCACCCCAATATTGATTGCCCCGTTTCGGCAGTTTATAGAAATACCCCATATGTGGCCCTATTGCGCTATTTGACGCAACCACAAGCCTCAGATATAAAGGAGCGCCTAGTGCATTTCAATGGCTCCGTTATATTTGGTCATTTCTGACTGTACCACTTCAGGTTGGCAGAGGCTCTGGGGTGCCAAAACCTAAAAAACACCCCTAAAGGGACACCATTTAGAAAACTACACCCCTCAAGGAATGTAACAAGGGGTGCGGTGAGCATCTGGAACCCACAGGTGCTTCACAGATTTTCTGAACAATATGGCGTGAAAAAAGACAAAAGTATTTTTTACACTAAAACGTTGTTCTAGCCTTCAATTTTTCATTTTCACATAGGGATAAAAGAAAAAAAAAAACATGTAGCGCAGTTTCTCCCGAGTACAGAAATACCCAACATGTGGACATAAAGTGCCAAGCGGGCGCAGGACGAGCGTCCAAAGGGAAGGAGCGCCAATTGGCTTTTGGAAGCTGGATTTCACTGGAATGGATTTCAAGGGCCATGTCGCCTTTACAGAGCCCTAGTGCTGCCAAGATACTGGAAACCCCCCACAAGTGACCCCATTCTGGAAACTACACCCCTCAAGGACTCTAACAAGGGGTGCAGTGAGCATATGGACCCCACTGGTGATGGGCACAAATGTGGAAAAATGTGACGTGAAAGTGAAAATTTTCATTTTTTCACTTTCACGGCACAAATGTGCCCGTCATCAGGAGGTCCATATCCTCATTGCACCCCTTGTTAGATTCCTTGAGGGGTGTAGTTTCCAGAATGGGGTCACTTGTGGGGGGTTTCCAGTGTTTTGGCAGCACAAGGGCTCTGTAAATGCGACATAGCGTTCATCATCCATTCTAGCCAAATCCAACCTCTAAAATCCAAATGGCGCTCCTTACCTTCTGAGGCTTGCCCTGCACCCACATGGCGCTTTATTTCCACATGTGGGTTATTTACGAACTCGGGGGAAATTGCTCTACACATTTTATGTTTTTTTTTCTTTTAACCCCTTGTGAAAATGAAAAATTCAAGGCTAGACCAACATTATAGTGTAAAAAATGTAATATTTCATTTTCACGCCACATTTTTCCACACTTGTGCCCGTCACCAGTGGGGTCCATATGCTCACTACACCCCTTGTTATATTCCTTGAGGGGTGTAGTTTCCATAATGGGGGTCACTTGTGGGGGGTTTCAACTGTCTTTGCAACACAGGGGCCTTTTAAATGCAACATGGCCCCTCGAAATCCATTCCAACCAAATCCAGCCTCAAAAAACCAAATGGTGCATCTTCCCTTTGGAGGCTTAGACTGCACCCGCATGGCGCTTTATGTCCACATGTGGGGTATTTCCGTACTCAGGGGAAATTGCTCTACACATTGTGTTTTATTTTTATCTTTTAGCCTCTTGTGAAAATGAAAAAATCAAGACAAGATCAATGATTTAGAGTAAAAATTAAAAAAAAATTACACTAAATGTTGGTCAAGCCTTGATTTTTTTTTCCATTTCTACAAGGGGTTAAAAAAATAAATAAAAGCAAAACGTGTAGGGTAATTTCCCCTGAGTACGAAAATACCCCACATGTGGACATAATGTGCCATATGGGCACAGGGCAAGCCACCAAAGGGACAGAGCGCCATTTAGAGGCTGGAATGGAGGATGGAGGCCATGTCGCAATTACAAAGCTCCTGTGCTGCCAGGACAGTAGAAACCCCCCACAAGTGACCCTATTCTAGAAACTACACCCCATAAGGAATCTAACAAGGGGTGCAGTGCGCATATGGACCCCACTGGTAACAGGCACATATGTAGAACATGTGCCGTGAAAATAAAAAATACCATTTTTTTCTTTTTCACGTCCCAAATGTGGCCGTCACTAGGGGGCCATATACCCGCTGCCCCCCTTGTTAGATTCCTTATGGGGTGTAGTTTCCAGAATGGGGACACTTGTGGGGGGTTTCTACTGTCCTGGCCGCACAGAGGCTTTGTAATTGCATCATGGCATCCTCTAATGGGAATGGCGGCCATACCTATTTAGCTGGGGAAAAGGGACAATTCTAATTTATTTGGGGGTATTAGGCCAATTATTAGTTTATAAGGTTGAAAAGGACAGGTGTCCATCAAATTCAACCTGTGTTGATCCAGAGGAAGGCAAAAAACCCTCGTAAGGCAGACGACAGTAGCCTCATCACTGGGAAAAAATTCCTTCCCGACTCCATAATGGTAATCAGAATAATCCCTGGATCAACGTGACCCCTGAAATAGGATTAAGGGACAGAATTTAGATAATGTAGAACTCCAATGAGGTGTGGTACGCCTTGAAGCGATCCAGTATGCAGAGGACGGGGTGATCAGGACAGGTGTCAAACTGGAAAATGGCGTCCTTCCTGATGCCCCTGTTACACCACACTCTACACTTCTTCTGGGGTCTCCTGTTTTCCAGTGTGGGGGACGTCACCTGGAAAAGGTTTCCCTGGTGCGATACGGGGTCCTTCATATCCAGAAGCGCTGGGTCTGCTCCATGGCTGCTAAATATTAGGGCTCTATTACTGCTTCTGATATTTTCGGATCGTGCCGCAAGCTACAGTAGCTCAGGCAGCGAGGGACCGGAAGAGGGGGTGCTGGTATAAAAGTCATCCCCGTACAGGTGGTAACCTTTATCCAGCAGTGGGAAGATCAGTTCCCAAACGATCTTCCCACTAACTCCGAGGATGGGGGGGCATTGTGGGGGCATCTGGGGGCTGGATTCGGGTGTCCCTTCCTTCATACACTCTAAGGGTACTTGCACACTGTAGAATGGCGAAGGATAACCCTTTGTGCATTCCGCAGCTGCCCCCCCCCGACGCACTGATGCGGGCGCGCGTCTCCGTCCATGTCATAGACTCCATTCTATGCATGGGCGGATTCCACTCTCCGTCCAACGTGTTCATTCTTTGGACGGACGATGGAATCCGCCTGTGCATAACATGGAGTCTATGACACAGACGGAGACGCGTGCCTGCATCAGTCCGCCGGTGGGTGCCAGCTGCGGAATGCACAAAGGGTAATCCTTCGCCATTGCGCAGTGTGCACGTATCCTAAATCTGTAAGTGTACCCTGAGGTACTCTCACAGAGTTTGTAGAATTTCACGCCATACCGTCATCTCTTTTTGGGACGGTACTGGCGGAAAAGGCGTGTCTGGGGGGCAGCGTACGCTACGCTACCCCCAGACACGTCATTGGATGATGAGGATGAATGGAGGAACGAAGGATCCCCCCATTCATCCTCACTGGCTGTTTTAGTGTCGGAGGCAATAATAGCGTATGCGTCTGATACTGAAAACACGGCGGGGGCCACTTTTATATAGGGATTGGTATATGGGGTATGTAGTGGTGTAGTGTCAAACTTTATTCAATGTAGTGTAGTGTGGTGTAATGTAGTGTTTTTTACGTGTTTTTTTACAGTAAGTATAAAAAAAAAAAACCTATGCCAAAAATGGTGTTGCTGATAAATGGCGCACTAATATGCGGCACTTATCAGCAGACCGTGGCAGTAGGATATAGAAAAAAAACACCCTACGCCAAAAAGGAGGAGTTTATGAGTTTCTTTCGTGCGCTGCTGATCAACACTCAGCGGCGAAAGGGTGTTGATCAGTGACTGATACGTGTTATTACACTTATCAGCCGCTAGAGGGCAGCAGAGCGCAAGATCCGAAAAAAGACGACGCTGGAGCCGGAAAAATCCGAAAAAAGACGACGCTGGAGCCGGAAAAAGCCGATCGGGGACCGCACGGAAGAAGCCGAAGACCCGACAAGAAGAAGAGGATGCCAGGAACCCGGAAGACGCCGATCAGGACCCCGGGACAGGTGAGTAATGTACAAATACCTGCTCTGGACCCCTCAGCTAGGTAGCTGAGGGGTCCAGAGCAGGTATTTATTACTTGTGGGGACTTTGATCGCCGTGAACGGCCGACCGTTCACGGCGATCGGGACGGTGGTACCGTGACCACCATTACTTTTTACAGTAATGGCAGTCGGTGCCGTCCTCGGATAGCACCGACCGCCATTTTTTCCGGGTCATTGGGTCACCGATGGCCCGGAAAGGTTCCGATCGCCGCTATGGGCTGATCAGCCAATAGCGGCGATCGTCAGCATGGGGGGGGGGGTTAACAACCCCCCATGCCGACAGGGAGAGATAGCCTGCTATGTATTATAGCAGGCTGCCTCCCCCGATCGGGACCCGGCCGGCCGCGGCGCCCTCTTAAAGGACCCGCGTACCGGTACGTCATGGGTCCTTAAGTGAGTGATCCATGACGTACCGGTAGGTCATGGGTCCTTAAGAGGTTAAAGGAGAAGTCCAGCAAAAACTTTTATTAAAGTATTGTATTCCCCCTCAAAAGTTATACAAATCACCAATATACACTTATTACGGGAAATGCTTATAAAGTGCTTTTTTCCCTGCACTTACTACTACATCAAGGCTTCACTTCCTGGATAAAATGGTGATGTCACGACCCAACTCCCAGAGCTGTGCGGGCTGTGGCTGCTGGAGAGGATGATGGCAGAGGGATGCTCAGTGTCTCTCCAGTGTCCTGTGTCCCTCAGTGTCCCCCTGCCATCAAATTTTTACTTGACTTCTCCTTTAACTATTACAGCCTTATTCACTGAGGAATTGCTACAATGATCTGTATATGCTACAAGCTATAATCTAAATCCAATTGCCACCTTATACACAGAGGAACTGCTACTATGGTCTGTAATGGATACAAGTCACAATCTAACCAAGCAAATATGTGCTATGGTTGTGTTCCCACAATGTAAAAATAAAGGCAAATAACAGCCATTGTTGAAAAACAATGGTCATTATTATCATGACAATTAATAACGGCTGTTGCTTTGCAACAACAGCCGTTATTTGCCCTTATTTTTACATTGTGGGAAAATAGCCTAAGGCTATGTTGCCACTACGTACAGATGAGGGCAAACAATGGCCATAGTTGTAATACCACGGCCGGAAAGAATGTTCATGATAATTACTAACTGCGTAGTTTTACAACAGCAGCCATGTTTAACATTAAAACAAAGGCCATTCACTAAAGAATGGCCGTTGTTAATAAGAAGTGGGAGCATTGCCTTAGACTGTGTTCACATGCTGTATAAACACGGCTGTTCCATGTGAACGGCCCTTGTTTATTACTACCTAGGGCCAGAATTAATGAACATAATCATTAATTCGAGCTGTAATTAGCGTTAAACAATGGCTATTCACAAGGAACATACGGTTTATACGGCATGTGAACATAACTTTAGGCTATGTTCCCACTACGTACTGACAAGCGCTAAGATTGGCCATTGTTGTAAAACAACGGACGGAATTATATATTCAGTTGAACCACTGACTACAATCTGCGTGGCTACATACAATGTGTACACTTATAACTATTTATAACGTCCATTTTTGCCGCAATTTAATTGACTTCAATGCAATGCATTAACCCTTAGAGGACCGGGCCAATTAAAATTTTTGCGTTTTCGTTTTTTCCTCCTTGTGCTTAAAAGGCCATAGCACTTGCATTTTTTCACCTAGAAACCCACATGAGCCCTTATTTTTTGCGCCACTAATTGTACTTTGCAATGACAGGCTGAATTTTTGCATAAAGGACACTGCAAAAGCAGAAAAAAAATTCATTTTTTTTATTTGTTTTTACGCCGTTCGCCCAGGGGTAAAACTGTTTGTTATATATATATATGTTCCTCAAGTCGTTACAATTACAATGATATGTAACTTGTATAACTTTTATTTTATTTGATGGCTTTTAAAAATTCAAACCATTGTTAACAAATATGTGTTCCTTAAAATCGCTCTATTCCCAGGCTTATAGCGCTTTTATCCTTTCTATGATCTATGGGGCTGATTGAGGTGTCATTTTTTGTGCCATGATGTGTAATTTTAAAGTACCTTTATTGCAAATATGCGACTTTTTGATAGCTTTTTATTAAAATTTTTCTGGATTTTATGCGACCAAAAATCAGCAATTTAGCACTTTAGTATTTTTTAGCGCTTACACCGTTTACCGTGCGAGATCAGGAATGTGATAAATCAATATTTTGGGCAATTATGCAGGTGGCAATATGAAACATGTTTATTTATTTATTTTTATTTATAACAAGGGAAAAGTGGGGTGATTCAAACTTTTATAGGGGAGTTTTTTTTCTCTTAATGATAACACTTTTTTTTTTTTTTTTTTACACCTATACTAGAAGCCCTCCTGTGTGGCTTCTAGTATAAGTACACTGATCTCTCATTGAAATATATGCAGTATAGTAATACTGCTTAGATCGAAAGCAATAGAAGCAGCCTTTGCTGCATATGCCACTTTTTGATTGCTTTTTATTAAAAAAAATTTCTGGATTTTATGCGACCAAAAATCAGCAATTTAGCACTTTAGGATTTTTTGGCGCTTACGCCGTTTACCGTGCGAGATCAGGAATGAGATAAATCAATATTTTGGGCAATTACGCATGTGGCAATATGAAACATGTTTATTTATTTATTTTTATTTATAACATGGGAAAAGGGAGGTGATTCAAACTTTTATAGGGGAGGTTTTTTTTTTTTAATTAATAACACTTTTTTTTTTTTTTAAGCCCTGGGGGTTTTCTAGTATAAGTACACTGATCTCTCATTGAAATCTATGCAGTATAGTAATACTGCATAGATCGAAAGCAATAGAAGCAGCCATCGCGGCGCGGGGAGGGGGCAATCCACCCACTAGACACCAGGGAATAGGCTGCAGTTAGTATTCAGATGCAGCTGTGAACTTTGACAGCTGCATCTAAATACTTAATTAGCGGGCACGGCGATCGGACCGTGCCAGCTAATAGCCGTGGTCCCAGGCTACAAGCAACACCCGGGACTGCCGCAGTCCATGCATACAGTGTATTAAATGACAGACACTGTCTGCGCAGACATCATAATAATGATCATGCCAATTATTTTCAGACCTCATACAAGTAAATGGGTTTCCACTGCCACTCTCAAGTTATGTTCACACAACATAAAAAAAGAGAAAAGTCCATTTTTCTATTAAAAAGACGTCAGTTATTGCCGCGATTTAACTGACTGCAAAGCATTGAAGTAAATGGAATCACGGATGTCCAATGCACAGTGTATAAAATGACAAACGTTATTAGCACAGACAGCAAAATAATGATCATGTCAAATATTTTTGGACATCTTTTGGGAACAGTGAAGGTTATTTTTTAGTTGTTCTCATGCAGTTTTCCTCTGTTTTCCTTTCTCTGATTTTAATATTAAAGGGGTAGTGCAGCGTTTAACATTTATTCACTAAATAACACACATTACAAAGTTATACAACTTTGTAATGTGTGTTATTTAGGTGAATGGCCCCCTTCCCCGTATTTCCCCCACCCTTAACTATACTCAACCAATCGCGGCTGAGCAGCTGATGACGCGGCAGAGGGGGGGGGGGCGGCATGAGGGACGGTTGGAGCGGTCTGGCTGGCTCCTCGAAGATGACGTAGTTGACCCAAGATGGCGGCCAGGGTCGACAGCAATTGAGTAAGTAACTTCCGGGGGGGGGGGGGGGACACAGGGAAGGGGGCCATTCACTTAAATAACACACATTAATTGTAATGTGTGTTCTTTAGTGAATAAATGTTAAATGCCGCACTACTCTTTAAATTCAATGGACCCAAACACACCCAAAGGGCAATTAGTCCACCCAAACTAGAATAATGTACAAGCAACTGTTATTGCACTAACGGGCGACGAATTCTCAAAATAATGGACGTTAGTTTGGACGTCATTTTAAAAATTATAAACAGACAAGAAAAAACGTTGTGGGAACATAGCCTCAAGCAGCTCCGTAGTCACAAAAAAATCAAACCTATGATTGTTTTTTTTGAGGGGGGAGGGGGTTTACCCCATTTTTTTTTTACCATACTCTTATTTTTTTTACTTTTTTGCCCCAAAATTGTATATTAATATTGTAATACAATATATTGGGATATCACAAGTATGCCCTGATAATTGGTTATAGAAGATGTTCCTGTGGAACCCCACTTGTATGCTGCCACAAGGTGAAGCTTTGTACCAATATTGATCAGTAGAAGTGCCTACAAGGTCACCTTGAAATAAGAATGAAATAGATCCTTTCCCCAGATAACACCATCCTAAACAGATGGACTGTCTTAACTATTATACCGACTGCATTTCCCAAAGCACAAACCCACCCAGCGCCTCACACCTGTGTTTTACACTACTGTATTATATTTAGTTTCATATGCTGCAGAACAACATTAAGTTTATACTTATTAGATGGGGGTGTCTTCCTGTTTCGCTACTGTTTTTTTCTGTAGATTTGAAGACAACATTAAAGGGGAAAAAAAGAATTTCGAAGGTCCAAAAAGAAGAAAGAAAGAATGGGCAATAAAAGAATGGTAAGGTTTGTCTGATTATTTTCCTAGCTAGGGCATTTCTTGTGAGTGACAGATAATTCATCTTTTTGCCATTTTCTATTCCCCTGGGATCACTCAAAGTACAGTTATCAGTTAAACCTACATAAGATTTTTCCAAGAGGAAGCCAGATGTGATGGGGTCTCAACCCTTCGCTGTAATGGAGGCGTTTGGGTTAATTATGATGGATGCCACATTACATGTCATACAGCAAGCACATTTTACAGCAGGTATTTTTCCCTCATTTATTAAGTTGAAAAAAATATCCAGACTGCTATGTTATAAGGTCAAGGAGAAAGGGACGAAGTGTGAAATATCCAATTAAGCCCTGGAAGTTTAACAGAATTAGGTCGCATAGAATTTAGATTCTTGTATCACGCACTTTCAAGGTTCAGCTACTAGATGTGAAAGGCATATTTAATTAAACTGCTTGTTTTAATACCAACATATCTGTATGATTTATATTGTAGTACACTTGTAAACCACATATTACTATTTAATTTGCACAGATTTGTTATTAAGGTTGTTCACAATTGGATTGTTTATAAGTGTAAAAATATGCCAATGTGTATGATGTAATAACTGTACTTCATAAGGGTAGTACTAAGCCCTAATATTGTCTATCAATATATCGTATTTTCCAGCGTATAAGGCGAATGGGTGTATAAGACGACCCCTGACTTTTCAAGACATTTTAAGGGGTTTGCCTTATACGCCGGAAAATGTTAACCCCTGACTGACCGCAGCCCTACTGCAGTCAGGCAGGGGTTAACTGCAGCTAAATTAATAAAACAACAACCAGTTAACTCAACTGGGCATGTTCCCGACCTCCGCGCGTCTTCTTCTCCACTCCCGTACACAGACTGCGCCGGGGATGCCCGAAGCTCTCCCGAGCAGCCAAGCGTCTAATCGGAGACACACAGCTGCTCGGGAGAGCTTCGGAAGAATGACAGAGGCTTCGGGAGGCTCTAGGAGGGTAATTCGGCTTCGGGTAAGAAGCCTTTTTTTTTTTTCTAAATAAAGATAAAACTCAACTTATAGGATGCTTATTAAAGTGTGGGAAGCGGTGAGAAGGAAAGATAAGGAGGAGGGGGTATATATGTTTACGCCAATGTGGCAAAATAGTCAGTTTCCAGAACTTAGCAAAATCCTGGAACCAGAATATTGGGTGAAAAAAGGGTTAAAATGTTTTCCAGTTTTTTGAAGGTGGAGTATTGAAAACATACGGGGGGTTAAGTAGTAGTTTAGAAGCACCAATATGTCAATTAAGATTTTTACAGGTAAAAAATGCGATAAATGCCTCGGGTGTAAGTGTGAACTGGAGTATAAAAAAAGAGGAACATATTTCACAATTGATGGGGACATTGGGTAAAAATAAAGGGAAAATTTCTAAGATGTATAACCTTTTGGGTGAAAAGTGTAATAATATAGTTAAGTTTACGTCACAAAAGAAGTGGGAAAATATAATTGGGAATAGAGAACAAGTTTTTTGGGCTAAAGTATACACGAATGCACGAAAATATATCACGGATAAAAAATATATAATGATGCAGTTTTTTGTAATCACAGACTATATTATTCAGTAAAAGATATTAATAAGTGGAAAAGGGGTAAAGAGACTGTAAATGTGGGGCTGAAGAGGTCACATTAGAACACCATTGGTGGGCATGTGAGAGGGTGAATAATTTTTGGATAGAGATTTTTTTAGTTATGACATGTTTGTTTGATATGATACTAAAAGAAGAATATGTATGTGCAATATTGGGGGTATTTGAGGATGAACATTTGGTTGGAAGCACAAAAAAGGTGATATATCAATTATTTTTAGCAGCAAGAGTGGTTATATTGCGGAAGTGGATGTCACCCAATGCTCCTACAATTCAGGAATGGAGAGAACTAAGTACTACAATATTAAGGAATGAGCTCTGGTATAACAACTTTATTGGAAAAAAGAGGGATAAGAAGTTAAATAAACATGTTGCCTGTTGGGAAAAGTATTGGACTGATAAGTTAATTTAAGATTGCTGTATAGAGGAGGGTTTTTTTCTCTCTCTCTGCCGGTAGAGGGGGGGTTGGAGGGATTTAGTGGAAGTTTATGAAGGGAGATAAATATGGAATAATTAAAGGTCGATTCCTGGTAACAAATATAGAAAAGTCGAAGGGTAGTGAAATAAAGATGTAAACCTGTGCGGTAACTGTAGGGCACCCGTAGAGATATTTTCAAATGGGACGGATGTGGTGTGAATGGGGTGGCGGCGGGGTTGGCCCCCTGGGTGCAGGGGGTGGGGGGGAATGGGCGGATGGGGCGGGGGCGGATCCACATCAATATGTAGAGGTAAAAAATATGCATACAGTGAAAAGGAGTATGGCAGAGAATAAGTTTAACTTCTTAAGATTATTAGTTATTAGGATGAGGAAATATGGGGATTTGGAAGTATGTGTGCGAAGGATGGTACCGGGATGACGGAAGTACTGAGCTGTCCATGCGCAGCAGAAGCTTTCGGTCAAACCTGGGTCGGTGGAAGAAGTTGGAAGAAGTCGCTTTCGGTCAGGGGTGCCCTTAGGCGGGTACATCTGGTTGAGGGCCAAGATTGGTTGTAAGGTATGTGTAATTCCCCCTTGAACGGAATAACTTGTTGATGGATTTAATCGGAAGGAGGATTAGGTGTGGGGTTTGGGTTTGCCTCTGACTCGGTGTTGCCCTGTCCTCCCCCCCCCCCCCTTCCGGCGGGACGGGGGTCGGGCTCTGTCGCCATCCGTTGAATGAAGGTACTAGGTAAGTTGGTGGGACGTGGGAGGTTGGTTGAAGTTTTGATTTATATTAAATATTCTAAGATAAGTAGGGCGCCCTACAGGTTTTGCTACACAGGGTGGTGTTAATGCATTGTAAAGAAATATTTGTATGGATTAAGAAGATCAGGATGACCTATGGTTTTGTCTTTTTTATTGGTGTTTTCCCTTTTTTGTATTTTCCTTTAAAGTGTCACTGTCGTTAAATTTTTTTTGGCAGAAATCAATAGTCCAGGCGATTTTAAGAAACTTTGTAAATGGGTTTATTAGCCAAATCTGCCATTATCTGCATGTAAAAAGCCTTTTCCCAGGCCCCCCCCCCCCCTCCTCTCCTTTCTGCTGTCCACTCCTCAGAATTAGGAAATCTTGACTGTTTTTTCATCAGTCGGATCTGTCTGGTCTATGAAGAGGGGGAGGGGAGGGGGAAGGAGTGAGATTAGTGGGCAGCAGAGAGCTTAGAACAAAGGATTGCTCAGTGGGGGAGCTATTCAGAGCCCTAATTAGTGGTCAGATAGCTCCATGGTGCCTGTCAGAAGAGAGAGTCCTGGATGTGAATGTAAATTAAGTCTTTGTTGTCCTGTTTTTGCTGCCTTTACTTTCTCTCTCCATAGGAAAACCATGAAGACAGGGGAGAGTGCTTCAAACTGCTTTTTCATGATAAAAATGCATTTTTCGGCTGATAAACCCAATTACAAAGTTTCTTAAAATGGCCTGGACTATTGATTTCTGCAATAAAAATTAGTCTGTGATACAAGGGATACTATCTCTCTTTAAGTACGTTGTGGTTTTAGATGTTATATGGTTTGTAATGTTATCTGGGATCTTTCTGGAAGTATGAGTTAAATAAGGATAAAATGAAAAAAAAAATCTAATAAAAAAAAAAGAATTACCCGAAGCCTCTGTAATTCTTCCGAAGCGCTCCCGAGCAGCCGAGCGTCTCCGATTAGACGCTTGGTTGCTCGGGAGAGCTTCAGGCATCCCTGGCGCAGTCACTGTACGTCACACTGGCTGTGTTGGGAACGAGAGTGTAGAAGAAGACACGCGGAGGCCGGGAACGGGCCCAGGTGAGTTAACGGTTTGTTTTTTTTAAATGGTCGCCCCATATGGTGGGATGCGGGCCATTTTTGAGCCCCCCCACCGTATGGGGCGACCATACCCGGCATATAAGACGACCCCCGACTTCTGACAAGATTTTTCGGGGTTAAAAAGTCGTCTTATATGTCGGAAAATATGATAATTTTATGTGGGAAAATAAAAAAGATAAATATAAAAATAAAAACATAGCAATTGAGGTCTTAAGACCAAACATTTTATTGACTGCAAATGTTCGGTGAATGGTGTGGTGTTGCAATGAAAAGTGGCCATGACTGTGATCCTTTAGTTGCAAGAAAGTTTGAGGTTTTTTTTTTTTACTTTTTGTCACTTTTTTTCCCCTTACTTCGATCAAAATGTTGGACGTGGGTTGCTTAATTGGCCACAAACTATGTATGACATCCTGTCACAAAATCAGAGTGGATAACTGAGAAATACGATAGGAGACGGCAATTCCAGTGAACGTTTCCGCATATAAAGTGATAGAACATGCTCCACAGACCCAGTATAAATAAAGACATGCTTAATTACATTCAATCAATCAGTGATAGCTCATTAAATATAAAATTATCCAAAATTCATATATAAACAATGATAATGCAGAAACAATAATCAAAGTAATTTACAAAACGTAATTCTTCAGTCTTTGCAATGATCCAATCCATTTCATAAGATAATATGCATTAAAAAAAAATTGGATGGGATTATTGTATACACTAAGGAATGCCGTTTTCTAAATTACTTTAATTATTGTCTCTGCATTATCACTGTTTATATATGTGAATTTTGATACGGCTTTTTACGGCGGTCACTAAGGGTCCTTATTCTGCTGCCATCAGATTTTTACGGCGATGGCAGAGAATAAGGCTGCGGGGCCGGGACGGCCCCCACCCCATCCCCCCAGCTAGGAGGTAGCTAAGGGGTTGGGGCAGTTTGTGGGGTCCGTCCCGCCCCCCCCCCCTTACCGACGTTCGCTTATCGACGATCTATTAACGTTATAGCGGCGGCCGTCGGTAAAGGGGATTACCGTTGCCGCCTTTCATCTCCCCCGCCGTGAATCTATGGCGGGGGGAGATGAAATAAGTGTCCATCAGACCCCAGATCAGACCCCCCTAGTGCCCCGATAACTAACCCCTCCCCCGGCGGCCATCATTTCCAAGATGGCCGCCACCATGGAAAAGTTAAAATGAATGAAAACCCCATGCTCTTCGCCACCGGAGGTAGCGGAGAGCATGGGGCAGTGATCGGGGACCCCCCTGTGGGGTCCCGGTACAAGCGATCAGCGGTATATACTATATACCGCTGATTGCTTGTGCCACGTGCATCCTGGCACTTTTTATCCCCTCTCACCATAAATGATTGGTGACAGGGGATAAAAAGTGATGTGTCCTGTCCCCCAAGTCGCCCCCCACCCCCTAAGTCACCCCCCATCCCCCAGTCACCCCCCCTTCCCCATATACGTTACCTGATCCTGGAGCTCCTTCCTCCTCGATGTCCTGGCTGGTTGTGAAATGCGCATGCGCTCCACAACCAGCCAACTCTGAAAATTTTAAGTGACAGAGGCCAATTTGGTCTCTGTCACTGAACTATGATTACTGTGATAGAAAATATCACAGTAATCATAGTAATACAGTGAAAATGAATGTATAAAGTACAAAAAGTGACAAACATACAAAAAAAATAAAACACACACTTTTTATTATAGTAATAATTGCAGTTTACTCCCAAATTACCCCTAACCCCCCCAGATTACCCGTAACCACTGCACGTTGCCCATAACAACCTCACGTTGCCCGTAACCACCGCACGTTGGCCGTAACCACCGCACGTTGCCCGTAACACCGCACGTTGCCTGTAACCAACGCACATTGCCCGTAACCACCCCAAATTGCCAGTGACCCCCTCCAGATTGCCCGTAACCACCCCCAAATTACATGTACCCACCCCAGATTACCTATAAGCACTTCAGTTTATCAGTAACAATCCCAGATTGTCTGTAACCCTTCCAGGTTGCACATAACCCCCCCAGGTTCCCCGTAATCACGCCAGATGATGATTGCATGTAACCACCGCACGTTGCCTCTGACCACGCCACGATGCCTCTGACCACTGCACCTTGCCTCTGACCACCGCACGTTGCCTCTGACCACCACACGTTGCCTCTGACCATGCCACGGCGCCTCTGACCATGCCAGGGCGCCTCTGACCACCCCAAATTGCCAATGACCCCCTCCAGATTGCGGTGCCCATGAAAGATTACAGGTACCCACCCCAGATTGCCTATAAAAACTTCAGTTTTTATACGTCGCCTCTGATTACGCCACGTCACCTCTGACCACGCCACGTCGCCTCTGACCACGCCACGTTGCCTCTAACCACCACAGGTTGCCTCTGACCACCGCACGTTGCCAATGACCACCCCAAATTGCCAATGACCCCCTCCAGATTGCGGTAACCATGCCAGATTACAGGTACCCACCCGAGATTACCTATAAGCACTTCAGTTTATCCGTAACCACCCCACATTGCCCGTAACCACCCCACGTTGCCCGTAACCACCCCAGATTGTCTGTAAGCACTGCAGGTTGCCCGTAACCACCACACGTTGCCCATAACCACCACACGTTGCCCATAACCACCCCATGTTGCCTGTAACCACCCCAGGTTGCCGTAACCACAGCAGGTTGCCCGTGACCACCCCATGTTGTCTGTAACCACCCCAGATTACCTGTAACTACCTCAGGTTGCCCATAACCACCCCAGACTGTCCGTAACCACCCCACATTACCTGTAATCTCATTTTTTAATTATATTTTAGTAACTGGGCTATTCTAATAACCATTACTAGCTGCGGTTTTGCTCCAGTAAATTGGCGCTCCTTCCCTTCTGAGCCCACCTGTGTGCCCATACAGTGGTTTATGCCCACATATGAGGTACCATTTTACTCAGAAGAACCTGCGTTACAGATTTTGGGGTACGTTTTCTCTCCTGTTCCTCGTCAAATTGAGAAATTTCAAACTAAACCAACATATTATTGGAAAAATTCGAGTTTTTCATTTTTACTGGCCAATTTTGAATACTTTCCTCTAATACCTGTGGGGTAAAAATGGTCACCATACCCCAAGATAAATTCTTTGAGGGGTGCACTTTCCAAAATGGGGTAACTTTTTGGGGGAATCTATTCTGCTGACACTACAGGGGCTCTGCAAACGCACCTGGCGCTCAGAAACTTCTTCAGAAAAATCTGCACTGAAAATGCTAATTGGCGCTCCTTCCCTTCTGAGCCTGGCTGTGTGCCCATGCAGTGGTTTATGCCCACATATGGGGTACGGTCCTACTCAGGAGAACCTGCTTTACATATATTGGGTTGACATTTCTCTCCTGTTCCTCGTGAAATTGAGAAATTTCAAACTAAAGGAACATATTATTGGAAAAATTTGAGTTTTTCATTTTTACTGTCTAATTTTGAATACTTTCCTCTAATACCTGTGGGGTCAAAATGGTCACCACACACCAAGATGAATTCTTTGAGGGGTGTACTTTCCAAAATGGAGTGACTTATTGGGAGATTTTACTCTGCGGACACAACAGGAGCACTGCAAACGCACCTGGCGCTCGGAAACTTCTTCAGCAAAATCTGCATTGAAAAAGCTAATTGGCGCTCCTTTCCTTCTGAGCCCTCCTGTGTGCCCATGCAGTGGTTTATGCCCACATATGAGGTACCTTTTCACTCAGGAGAACCTGCGTTACAAATTTTGGGGTACTTTTTTTCTCTTGTTCCTCATAAAATTGAGAAATTTCAAACTAAAAGAACATAATATTGGAAAAATTTGAGTTTTTCATTTTTACTTCATTTTTTTTTTTAATACTTTCCTCTAATACCTGTGGGGTCAAAATGGTCACCACACACCAAGATGAATACTTTGAGGGGTGCACTTTCCAAAATGGGGTGACTTATGGCGAGATTTTACTCTGATGGCACTACAGGGGCACTGCAAACGCACCTGGTGCTCGGAAACTTCTGCAGCAAAATCTGCAGGGAAGGGAGGCCATGGAATGGCCCTGCAACCACTATGTCACAGGACCAAACACAAAATGCCCCCCAAAACCCAGCCGGCACCACCGGCGGAGAAAGCAGCCCCCAATCAAGTATGAATATGGTATTACACTCACCAGTACTGCTGCAGATAGAATGGGAAAGATAGGAGGTACTGACTAGAGATGAGCGAACCTGACGGATTTCTGGTTCGTACAAACCAGAAATCTCAGCATCTGACTCCCACTGTCTACTGGCTCCGTGCAGCGGGTGGATACAGCGTAAGGAGCGAACCAGAAATACGAACCAGAAATCTGGCAGGTTCGCTCATCTCTAGTACTGACGTGAGCACAGGTTTATCCTGCTAATTTGGGTCATGTGGGTCTTATGAAGGGGAGTGCTAGCTGGTTAGAAAAGGTAGAAAAATAAAATGCGACATGGAGAGAAAGGAGCTGCTGCACATGACACCTATGGCTGATACTAATGCCGCTAGGCTATGTTTAAAAACCAACGCAAGGATGTTGGTATATAATTTGATCAAACCATATTGCCCCATTTACCACGTGCCGGTCTCCTGGTTCACATGGTTCACAGTGACCTCACCTTCTGCTGGGAGCTCTCACCTCCAGATCAGTGAATGTGACAGTAAGTCATCTGACTCCAGGCTGATCTTCACAAGTGCCAAGGTGAGAAAGGAACTCAGAAAGATCAAGGTTGGAAAGGCTGCAGGGCCAGATGGCATCAGTGCCCGGCTACTTAAGACTTGTGGGGACTAGATGTGTGGTATTATTACACATATGTTTAATATGAGCCTGAAGCTAGAAATGGTACCATAACTGTGGAAATCATCATATGTGGTACCAGTTCCAAAGACACCACATCCAAGGGACCTGAACGGCTATAGACCTGTAGCACTGACATCCCACTTGATGAAGGTCTTGGAGAGATTGGTTCTCACACATCCCCGCCCTCTAGTGAGCCCAGCCATGGACCCTCTCCAGTTTGCTTATCGGCCGGGCATTGGGATTGATGATGCCATCATCCACCTTCTACACAGAGCCCTTTCTCACCTGGAAAAACCGGGGAACACTGTGAGAATAATGTTCTTCGGTTTCTCCAGTGCTTTTAACACCATACAGCCAAGGCTAATGAGAGACAAGCTGGCCTTTGTTGGAGTGGATCTCCATCTCTCAAACTGGATCCTAGATTACTTCTCAAATCGACCTCAGTATGTGAGAGCAAGGGACTATGTGTCAGATACTGTCATCTCTAATACGGGGGCACCTCAGGGTACAGTTCTTGCTCCCTTCCTCTTAACACTGTACACTGCAGACTTCAGGTACAACTCCCCTACCTGCTACTTACAAAAGTACTCTGATGACTCTGCAATAGTAGGCCTCATCACAGGTGAACACGACAGGGAGTACAGAGAGGTAAATAGGGATTTTGTTGATTGGTGCCAGCGGAACCACCTGAGGATAAATGCTGGAAAGACCAAGGAGATGGTGGTGGATTTCAGCAATCGCAAATTTCCTCCAAGTTCAGTAGACATCCAGGGGACGGACATTGAGACAGTGAACACGTATAAATATCTGGGTGTGGTCCTTAATAATAAGCTGGACTGGGCTGATCACATGGACACAATGTAAAGAAAGGGCCACAGCAGGCTCTACCTGCTCAGGAGGCTGAGAGCCTTTGGAGTCCAGGGGGCACTCCTTATGACCTTCTTTAACTTTGTAGTGGCATCAGCCATCTTCTTCAAAGTGGCCTGCTGGGGGAGCAGCATATCAACCAGCGATAGGAACAAACTGGACAAGCTGATCAGAAGAGACAGCTCTGTCCTTGGAAGGATGACTCCCATCCTATGCACGAGACCGTTATAGCCCTGGGCAGTACTATCAGTGACTGTTTAATTCAGCCAAAGTGCGAGAAGGAGCGATATCGGAAGTCCTTCCTTCCTGCAGCAGTTAGGCTGAACAACCAACACTGACCCATGCAAAGATCACTCCATAAAAAGAACTAAAATAGTCTAATGTTTTTATTGTATCTTTTTTACCTTTTCTTCTCTTTGTCTACTTTAATCGTAATGCCTTTACCTTTTAGCTTTTTTTATGTGTAATATCTATGCTGCTGTAACACACTGAATTTCCCCATGGTGGGACTATTAACCCTTAGAGGACCGGGCAAATAAAAATTTTAGCGTTTTTATTTTTCCCTCCTTGTGCCTAAAAAGCCATAGCACTTGCATTTTTTTTTTTTACCAAGAAACCCTCATGAGCCCTTATTTTTTGTGCCACTAATTGTACTTTGCTGAATTTGTTCATAAAGTACACTGCAAAAGCAGGAAAAAATTAAATGTGAGGTGAAATTGAAAAGAAAATGCATTTTTTTATTTGGAGGGTTTTTGTTTTTACGCCGTTCACCCTATGGTAAAACTGACTTGTTATACATGTTCCTCAAGCCATTACAATTACAACGATATGTAACATGTATAACTTTTATTTTATCTGATGGCTTGTAAAAAATTAAAACCATTGTTAACCATTGTTCTAGGGGCATTCCTAATGATGAAGAGGGTGGGGAGGAGGGACAGAGAGGTTGTGCCAGCCCAATGCATACACAATCTAGGCCACTGCCATTTGACACAGGGCTGCAAGTTTAAAAGTTGTTTTTTAGGACAATAACTGCATCACCTGCCTAAAGGACCCCAGGAGAGATCTTGTATTAAAAGCAGCTATCCGAAGGTACAAGTGGTTTGGGGGATGTCATAATGCCCTGATTTGTGCAAAACTGTGGTAAAAAAGCAGCGATTTTTTTGTGATTTTCATGACAGAACTGTAGCCAGGAGACAATACACCACTGAAAGTATGTCTTTTTTGGTGGCCATAGGCCCCCAGGAGTTTAGGGCCCCGGGCTACCACCAAAAACAGACCTATTTTAAGCCGCTACTGGTCTGTAGGTGTCAACCATGTTTCAGTTAGGCCTAGAAAGAATAACTAGTGGTAAAGAAAAAGAAGCAGTAGGTGGTCACCCACCATATGATAACCACTCTATACTATGAGGAAATGTATCATCTGTAATATCGCTTACTAAAAGGACTTGGTCCAAATAATAGAGACATCATATCATATATATATATATATATATATATATATATATATATATACAGAAGAACAGAAGGTGGATGACAGCATCATCCTTAATCAAGTGCTAAATATTTATTGTGCCAATTCGCATAGTACAGTGCAACGTTTCAGCTCATATATCCTGAGCCTTTTTCAAGCATAAAAAAGTTTGTACATAGCGCCATTTTATATAACAAAAGAACAATCACCAATCACAAATCATTAAAAAAGGCCAATCATAGCATGGAGTAGGCGGTACCTGTCATGATTTATACATATATCACACAAAATCATATAATAAATTATTCATAATGTTCATGCCTTATCTGAGGTCCATCTGGACCCTTCGTAATTGTCCATACTATTCTCCGATCGCACCGGCAACACGATACCATGCCATCGTCTCCGCCACGCCGGCCGCGGTGTTCGGCTTGTAAACAAGTTCACAGAGGTTGCGCACTAGACGCTTCGTGATAGGACATCCAACAGCATCGTCATTACGTCATTACTTCAGCCAATCATCTGTAAGATCACCATGTGTTAGGCTGTTGTCATGGGGATTCCAAATATCTTTGACGGGTAAGGATATTAACCAATCACTCGTTTCACACCCGCCAACCAATCTTGGCAGTCCTTCTCCTGCACGTGACGGATCCTCATCGTTGTTATGGATATCAAGATGCTTCCACGCTTAATCACCCGCTCATCACTACGGACTCTTCCATCATCACGGAGAACAAGACGCCCACTCAGTGTAGTTCACACAATGTCCGCTGGTTCAAAGTCCATTGATTGCACAGATTAAGGTGCGATGTCTCTGGTGGACCACTCGAGATACTGCACAACACATCTCCCCATTTAGCTGTTGTAATCAACTATGTCACACGTCTTTTCTTATAAAATAAGTTGACAGTTCACTTTCCTTGATTTCATAATTTCACATTGCTTCCGCAACCCTGTGGCTGTAACAGCCGAACATACCGTCAGGTCATGCATGGTCAGCGATTAGGATGTGTATCTTCGCCGGTTATAGATCAGGAGACACAAAGCCAGAAGAATCTAAAAACAACAGAATATAAAAATTGTTATAATACAAATAAAACCCGATGTGTAGACAGAGAGAACAGATGACATGAGACCTTTAATCAAATACATTTAAATTCAGTTCCAGGTTCATACCCTTGGGCCATATACAATCCAGCATACTGTATTTATCCACTTGGCTTCTTATCCCGGCACATGGTACACATCTGGTGCTGGTATCGGTATATAGATGACATTTTTGCCATCTGGGAGGGCTCGGAGGAGTCCTTAAATGAATTTTTTGAGTATATTAACAATTTACATGATGGCCTTAAATTTACAATGGTGATGTCTAAGAAAGAGTTACAGTTTCTGGACACATTGGTGTATGTGTCCAAAGGTAAATTACAAACAGATCTATATGTAAAAGAAACGGACAGAAATAATCTTCTTTTGTATACAAGCAATCGTTCACAATCCATGATAAAATCGCTTCCGTGGAGTTAATTATTGCAAATACGCAGGATTACTAGTGAGGATACACATATGGATAGAAATGTAGAGTCAGTTTGCCAAAAATTTAGAGATAGGGGGTACCCTGAATATGTCTTGGAGAAACATAGACAGAAATTGAGAAACACCACAAGGGAATATACACTAACACCTAGGCATAGGTCACGTAGTAGTGATAGGATCCCTTTTGTCTCTGTATATAATGCTTACAGTGGCCGCATTTCACAAATATTGAGGGGAAACTGGTCCATTCTGAGGGATGGACTAGGAGACAAGGTCCCTGAGTTTTTACAACCACCGGTCATGGCATACAAAAAGAGTAAAAGTATAAAGGATATTCTGGTACACTCTGATATTGGTTCAAAGAGAATAGACACACAATGTACATTAGCGCCATTAAAAATGGGTAACTTTCCATGTCTCCACTGCAGTAACTGTGGGAATTTGATAAAGGGGGATATGTTTCAACATCCCCACAGTGGTAAAAAATACTATGTGAAAAAACATTATACATATAATTCCAAATATGTGATCTACATGATACAGTGCCCCTGTGGACTGTGTTATGTAGGGGAAACAACAACTGAGGTTAAATTGCGAATGAATAACCATAAAAGTACAATACGCTTGAAAAAAATGAGCATCCGGTAGCTAAACATTTTGTAGAAGCGGGTCATGCAATCAGCCAATTCAAATTTAGGATTATTGATAGTGTGCCTCCACTTAGAAGAGGCGGAGATAGGGAAAGATTGTTGAAGCAAAAAGAAGCCAAGTGGATAAATATGCTGGATTGTATATGGCCCAAGGGTATGAACCTGGAACTGAATTTAACCCCTTTGTGCTGCAGCTAGTTTGGGCCTTAATGACCAGGCTAATTTTTCAAAATCTGACCTGTCTCACTTTATGCTCTTATAGCTCAGTGATGCTTTAACGTATGCTAGCGATTCTGAGATTGTTTTTTCGTGACATATGGCACTTTATGTTAGTGGCAAAATTTGGTCACTACTTTGTGTGTTTTTTGTGAAAAAACATCAAAATATCATGAAAAATTTAAAAAATTTGCATTTTATGAACTTTGAAATTCTCTGCTTCTAAAAAAAGAAAGTCGTAGCACATAAATTAGTTACTAAGTCACATTACCAATATGTCTTCTTTATTCTGGCATAATTTGGTAAACATATTTTACTTTTTTAGGGTGTTATGGGGCTTAGAAATTTATCAGCAAATTATCACATTTTCGTGAAACTGATTTTTTTAGGGACCAGTTCTTTTTTTTAAATGGATTTAGAAGTCTGGTATCCTGAAAACCCCCATAAGTGACCCCATTTTGGAAACTACACACCTTAAAGAATTAATCTAGGGGTATAATGAGCATTTTAACCCTACAGGGGCTGGAGGAAAGTATTCACAATTAGGCAGTAAAAAAATTGAAAATTTTAATTTTCCAATAATATATACGTTTAGATTAAAGTTTCTCATTTTCAAAAGGAATATGAGACAAAAAGCACCCCAAAATTTGTAATGCAGGTTCTCTTGAGTACAACGGTACCCCATATGTGGGCGTAAACCACTGTATGGGCACACAGCAGGGCTCAGAAGGAAGGGAGCGCCAATTAGCTTTTCCAATGCAGATTTTGCTGAAGAAGTTTCTGAGCGCCAGGTGCGTTTGTAGTGCCCCTGTAGTGTCAGCAGAGAGAAAAACCCCCATAAGTCACCCCATTTTGGAAAGTACACCCCTCAAAGAATTCATCTTGGTGTGTGGTGACCATTTTGACCCCACAGGTATTACAGGAAAGTATTCAAAAGAAGACAGTAAAAATGAAAAACTCGAATTCTTCCAATAATATGTTCGTTTAGTTTGAAATTTCTCAATTTCACGAGGAACAAGAGGAAAAAAGTACCCCAAAATTTGTAACGCAGGTTCTCCTGAGTACAATGGTACCCCATATGTGGGCATAAACCACTGCATAGGCACACAGGAGGGCTCAGAAGGGAAGGAGCGCCAATTAGCTTTTTCAATGCAGATTTTGCTGCAGAAGTTTCCGAGCGCCAGGTGCGTTTGCAGTGCCCCTGTAGTGCCAGCGGAGTAAAATCTCGCCATAAGTCACTCCATTTTGGAAAGTGCACCCCTCAAAGTATTCATCTTGGTGTGTGGTGACCATTTTGACCCCACAGGTATTAGAGGAAAGTATTCAAAAGTAGACAGTAAAAATGAAAAACTCAAAATTTTCCAATATTATGTTCTTTTAGTTTGAAATTTCTCAATTTCACGAGGAACAAGAGGAAAAAAGTACCACAAAATTTGTAACGCAGGTTCTCCTGAGTACAATGGTACCCCATATGTGGGCGTAAACCACTGTATGGGCACACAGGAGGGCTCAAAAGGGAAGGAGCGCCAATTAGCTTTTTCAATGCAGATTTTGCTGAAGAAGTTTCCGAGTGCCAGGTGCGTTTGCAGAGCCCCTGTAGTGTCCACAGAGTAAAATCTCCCAATAAGTCACTCCATTTTGGAAAGTGCACCCCTCAAAGAATTTATTTTGGGGTGTGGTGAGCATTTTGACCCCACAGGTGTTTGAGGAAAATATTCAAAAGTAGACAGTAAAAATGAAAAACTCGAATTTTTCCAATAATATGTTCCTTTAGTTTGAAATTTCTCAATTTCACGAGGAACAGGAGAGAAATGTCACCCCAATATATGTAAAGCAGGTTCTCCTGAGTAGAACAGTACCCCATATGTGGGCATAAACCACTGCATGGGCACACAGCCGGGCTCAGAAGGGAAGGAGCGCCAATTAGCATTTTCAGTGCAGATTTTTTCTGAAGAAGTTTCTGAGCGCCAGGTGCGTTTGCAGAGCCCCTGTAGTGTCAGCAGAATAGATTCCCCCCAAAAGTCACCACATTTTGGAAAGAGCACCCCTCAAAGAATTCATCTTGGTGTGTGGTGACCATTTTTACCCCACAGGTATTAGAGGAAAGTATTCAAAATTGGCCAGTAAAAATGAAAAACTCGAATTTTTCCAATAATATGTTGGTTTAGTTTGAAATTTCTCAATTTGACGAGGAACAGGAGAGAAAATTCACCCCAAAATCTGTAACACAGGTTCTCCTGAGTACAACGGTACCCCATATGTGGGCATAAACCACTGTATGGGCACACAGCAGGGCTCAGAAGGGAAGGAGCGCCAATTTACAGGAGCAAAACCGCAGCTAGTAATGGTTATTAGAATAGCGCAGTTACTAAAATAAAATAAAAAAAATGAGATTACAGGTAATGTGGGGTGGTTACGGGCAACCTGGGGTGGTTATGGGCAACCTGAGGTGGTTACAGGTAATCTGGGGTGGTTACGGACAACATGGGGTGGTCACGGGCAACCTGCTGTGGTTACAGGCAACGTGGGGTGGTTACAGGCAACGCGGGGTGGTTACGGGCAACGTGTGGTGGTCACGGGCAACGTGTGGTGGTCACGGGCAACCTGCTGTGGTTACGGCAACGTGGGGTGGTTACAGGCAACGTGGGCTGGTTACAGGCAACGTGGGCTGGTTACAGACAACGTGGGCTGGTTACAGGCAACGTGGGCTGGTTACAGGCAACGTGGGCTGGTAACGGGCAACGTGGTCTGGTTACGGGCAACCTGCTGTGCTTACAGACAATCTGGGATGGTTACGGGAAACGTGGGGTGGTTACGGGCAACCTGCAGTGCTTACAGACAATCTGGGGTGGATACGGGCAACGTGGGGTGGTTACGGGCAACCTGCAGTGCTTACAGACAATCTGGGGTGGTTACAGGCAACGTGGGCTGGTTACGGGCAACCTGCAGTGCTTACAGACAATCTGGGGTGGTTACGGGCAACGTGGGGTGGTTACGGGCAATGTGGGGTGGTTATGGATAAACTGAAGTTCTTATAGGCAATCTGGGGTGGGTACCTGTAATCTGACATGGGCACCGCAATCTGGAGGGGGTCATTGGCAATTTGGGGTGGTCAGAGGCGACGTGTGGTGGTCAGAGGCGACGTGTGGTGGTCAGAGGCGACGTGTGGTGGTCAGAGGCGACGTGCGGTGGTCAGAGGCATCGTGGCGTGGTCAGAGGCATCGTGGCGTGGTCAGAGGCATCGTGGCGTGGTCAGAGGCATCGTGGCGTGGTCAGAGGCAACGCGCGGTGGTTACGTGCAATCTGGGGGGGGTTACATGTAATCTAGCGTGATTACGGGGAACCTGGGGGGTTATGTGCAACCTGGAAGGGTTACAGACAATCTGGGATTGTTACTGATAAACTGAAGTGCTTATAGGTAATCTGGGGTGGGTACATGTAATTTGGGGTGGTTACGGGCAATCTGGAGGGGGTCACTGGCAATTTGCGGTGGTTACGGGCAACGTGCGGTGGTTACGGGCAACGTGCGGTGGTTACGGGCAACGTGCGGTGGTTACGGGCAACGTGCGGTGGTTACGGGTAATCTGGGGAGGGGTTAGGGGTAATTTGGGAGTAAACTGCAATTATTACTATAATAAAAAGTGTGTGTTTTATTTTTTTGTATGTTTGTCACTTTTTGTACTTTATACATTCATTTTCACTGTATTACTATGATTACTGTGATATTTTCTATCACAGTAATCATAGTTCAGTGACAGAGACCAAATTGGTCTCTGTCACTTTAAATTTTCAGAGCTTGGCTGGTTGTGAAGCGCATGCGCACTTCATAACCAGCCAGGACGTCGAGGAGGAAGGAGCTCCGTGGATCCGGTGAGTATATGGGGAAGGGAGGGTGACTCGGGGACGGGGGTGACAGGGGGGGTGGGGGGCGACTTGGGGGGTGGGGGGACATCACTTTTTTATCCCCTGTCACCAATCATTTATGGTGACAGGGGATAAAAAGTGCCGGGAGCACATGGTACAAGCGATCAGCGGTATATAGTATATACCGCTGATCGCTTGTACCGGGACCCCACAGGGGGGTCCCCGATGACTGCCCCATGCTCTCCGCTACCTCCGGTGGCGGAGAGCATGGGGCTTTCATTCATTTTAACTTTTTAATCGCTGTGAACCGACGTTAGTCGGTTCACAGCGATGGCGGCGGCCATCTTGGAAATGATGGCCGCCGGGGGAGGGGGGTTAGTTATCGGGGCACTAGGGGGGTCTGATCTGGGGTCTGATATACACTTATTTCATCTCCCCCCGCCGTAGATTCACGGCGGGGGGAGATGAAAGGTGGCGGCGGCACCGGTAATCCTCTTTACCGACGGCCGCCGCTATAACGTTAATAGCGGCGATCGTCGGTAAGGGGGGGGGCCGGGACGGACCTCACACACTGCCCCAACCCCTCAGCTACCTCCGGTAGCCGGGGGGATGGGGTGGGGGCCGTCCCGGCCCCGCAGCCTTATTCTCTGCCATCGCCGTAAAAAGCTGATGGCAGCAGAATAAGGCCCATTAGTGACCGCCGTAGAAAGCCGTATCGGCGGTCACTAAGGGGTTAAATGTATTTGATTAAAGGTCTCATGTCATCTGTTCTCTCTGTCTACACATCGGGTTTTATTTGTATTATAACAATTTTTATATTCTGTTGTTTTTAGATTCTTCTGGCTTTGTGTCTCCTGATCTATAACCGGCGAAGATACACATCCTAATCGCTGACCATGCATGACCTGACGGTATGTTCGACTGTTACAGCCACAGGGTTGCGGAAGCAATGTGAAATTATGAAATCAAGGAAAGTGAACTGTCAACTTATTTTATAAGAAAAGACGTGTGACATAGTTGATTACAACAGCTAAATGGGGAGATGTGTTGTGCAGTATCTCGAGTGGTCCACCAGAGACATCGCACCTTAATCTGTGCAATCAATGGACTTTGAACCAGCGGACATTGTGTGAACTACACTGAGTGGGCGTCTTGTTCTCCGTGACGATGGAAGAGTCCGTAGTGATGAGCGGGTTATTGAAGCGTGGAAGCGTCTTGATATCCATAACAACGATGAGAATCCGTCACGTGCAGGAGAAGGACTGCCAAGATTGGTTGGCGGGTGTGAAACGAGTGATTGGTTAATATCCTTACCCGTCAAAGATATTTGGAATCCCCATGACAACAGCCTAACACATGGTGATCTTACAGATGATTGGCTGAAGCAAGGATGACGTAATGACGATGCTGTTGGATGTCCTATCACGAAGCGTCTAGTGCGCAACCTCTGTGAGCTTGTTTACAAGCCGAACACCGCGGCCAGCGTGGCGGAGACGATGGCATAATATCGTGTTGACAGGTGCGATCGGAGAATAGTATGGACAATTACGAAGGGTCCGGATGGACCTCAGATAAGGCATGAACATTATGAATAATTTATTATATGATTTTGTATGATATATGTATAAATCATGACAGGTACCACCTACTCCATGCTATGATTGGCCTTTTTTAATGATCTGTGATTGGTGATTGGTCTTTTGTTATATAAAATGGCGCTATGTACAAACTTTTTTATGCTTGAAAAAGGCTCAGGATATATGAGCTGAAACGTTGCACTGTACTATGCGAATTGGCACAATAAATATTTAGCACTTGATTGAAGATGATGCTGTCCTCCACCTTCTGTTCTTCTGTGTAATACTGGGGTTGGGAGCCGAACACTGAGAGGACCGTGCATCCGATTGGCGTGTTTTCCGCAGACCTGCTTCGATTTTTGGTATATATATATATATATATATATATATATATATATATATATATATACACTCACCGGCCACTTTATTAGGTACACCATGCTAGTAACGGGTTGGACCCCCTTTTGCCTTCAGAACTGCCTCAATTCTTCGTGGCATAGATACAACAAGGTGCTGGAAGCATTCCTCAGAGATTTTGGTCCATATTGACACAATGGCATCACACAGTTGCCGCAGATTTGTCGGCTGCACATCCATGATGCGAATCTCCCGTTCCACCACATCCCAAAGATGCTCTATTGGATTGAGATCTGGTGACTGTGCAGGCCATTTGAGTACAGTGAACTCATTGTCATGTTCAAGAAACCAGTCTGAGATGATTCTAGCTTTATGACATGGCGCATTATCCTGCTGAAAGTAGCCATGAGATGTTGGGTACATTGTGGTCATAAAGGGATGGACATGGTCAGCAACAATACTCAGGTAGGCTGTGGCGTTGCAACGATGCTCAATTGGTACCAAAGGGCCCAAAGAGTGCAAAGAAAATATTCCCCACACCATGACACCACCACCACCAGCCTGAACCGTTGATACAAGGCAGGATGGATCCATGCTTTCATGTTGTTGACGCCAAATTCAATTCTGACCCTACCATCCGAATGTCGCAGCAGAAATCGAGACTCATCAGACCAGGCAACGTTTTTCCAATCTTCTACTGTCCAATTTCGATGAGCTTGTGCAAATTGTAGCCTCAGTTTCCTGTTCTTAGCTGAAAGGAGTGGCACCCGGTGTGGTCTTCTGCCGCTGTAGCCCATCTGCCTCAAAGTTGGACGTACTGTGCGTTCAGAGATCCTCTTCTGCCTACCTTGGTTGTAACGGTTGGCTATTTGAGTCACTGTTGCCTTTCTATCAGCTCGAACCAGTCTGCCCATTCTCCTCTGACCTCTGGCATCAACAAGGCATTTCCGCCCACAGAACTGCCGCTCACTGGATGATTTTTCTTTTTCGGACCATTCTCTGTAAACCCTAGAGATGGTTGTGCGTGAAAATCCCAGTAGATCAGCAGTTTCTGAAATACTCAGACCAGCCCTTCTGGCACCAACAACCATGCCACGTTCAAAGGCACTCAAATCACCTTTCTTCCCCATACTGATGCTCGGTTTGAACTGCAGGAGATTGTCTTGACCATGTCTACATGCCTAAATGCACTGAGTTGCCTGATTAGAAATTGGCTGATTAGAAATTAAGTGGTAACGTGCAGTTGGACAGGTGTACCTAATAAAGTGGCCGGAGAGTGTATATATAGATAGATAGAGATATAGATATACAGTATATATGCTAAAAGCGGCCCTGCATTGCTGCAAATAAGATATAGATAGTCTTATGTTTTTTAATATTTTATATGCATTTTTTATATTCTTTATACTGTTTACATAATTGATACTGTGTTCTGTATTTTTTGTATTTTTAATATTATATAAACAAAATATATTACTTTTATTACTTCAAATTATTGACCAGTTCCATCAGGTGCAGAACTAGGTAGAGCACTCGAAGTTTTAAAAATATATATATATATATATATATATATATATATATATATATACATACACAACATATAGTCCGCAAAAACATATGGACGTGTGAACAAGGCTTAAAGTGACACTGTCACCCCCTTTTTGCATTATGACTTCTTGTCCATTATGACTTCTTGTTCCATTAATAAGTGATCTTTTATTATCTGTGGATTGTGCTACCTGGGCGGGGCTTCGTGATCAAAGTGCCACTTAGCACCAGCCACATAGCCATAAAGGCCCCCCCTGTGACAGTGTCACCACATAGGCCCTGCCCCCTCTGCGTCCATTGGTATGGGTCGACCTAGAGGGGTTGGGGCCTTGACCTTTAGACTGAATTGTTCCAATGGCGCTCCAGGGGGGCAGGGCCTATGCACAAATTACGTCAGGGGGCGGAGCCAATGGTGACAATGTGGGCGGGGCTAGGTGGCGCTTCACCCCAGGCAGCACAATTCGCAGATGATATAAGATCTCCTTTTACTGGAACAAGCACCATGACATATGGTATAAAATAAGGTATGAAAACTGGAAAATTTACCCTTTACACCTGAGTAGAGAAGTCATAATGCAAAAAGAGGATACAAAACAAACAAGAAATTTAGTATAAAAATGGAGGCTGCACCTCAATATATGGCAAACAAAATAAATGCAAAAAGGGGGTGACAGTGTCACCTTAAGAACAGACTTAGAGGACTAGAGAGGCAGCAGAGATAGCTAAAATAAACATTACAGGCTAAATGAGAGGTTAAATGACCAGTTTGGGTTCACTGCTTAGACTGGGGAGAAATAAATACAGAGTAGAGTGAAGTCACCATAAGTTACACTGACAAACAATGTAGGGAATGATGAAATAATGGGAATAGTAGTGGATTTTTCAATGATGAAGCCAAAACATTCCTATGAATGAAGCATTGACATCGGTTCAGGAGGTGGTTATATCCCATGATTAATGATTTCTGGTTTTAATTCTGCTATCACACTTTGAATAGCAGCACCTGAAAATAGAGAGAGACATTGCTGGGGAATAATCTGAGAGGTGAGAATCATTTTGTTTTTCACATGCAACCTACTACACAGGGGGCCTCAACAATATGAGGGCGGCATAGGCTTCCATATGAGAACCTATTAGCTTTATATAATTTTTTTTAATTCGTACAATAATAGGGTACACATCTCGATTTTTAAGTCCCCCTATAACCCCCTAAATATTATAAGGTTTATCTTTTCTATTGCTTTACATCAAATTAAAAATCAATTACATTTTAAATAATCTTATCTTAAAAATATTGTTCTAATATTTAAGCATCCTGGAAGTAATATAAAAAATATATATTTTATTTTATAATCTGTCGTTTAGAATGTGGTAGTAGTTTCTTGTTTAGTTGTCCCTCTGTGATTGGTTTCCCTATAATATCCCTTCTATATTTTATCATTTAATTTTGTAATCTCTTTTCGAATCTTGTATTTTCAGACCGATATCAACACTTTGTAAAATTTATAACCAGTTCTGCCCAGAGAAACATGTAATGCTCTTCTGAGTTTCCTCCATGCAACAATTGATGGAACATATCCTTCAGAAGTTACAGAAGCAAGAGGCTTATTAATGTTAGCTGTCTGACAAATCAATTATTCATGCTTTAATCTTCTTGGAGGGACCTTTACTGCTCCATCTTGTTTTCAGAATGAAAGTGGATGATGTATTTTACAGGTGATTCCATGCACGAACAGCAGCAATCATCAAAAAAAGAGTATTTTAGATTCAGGTAGAAAACAATGAAGTATATTGGTATTTTCTTAGCTGCTGATTTACAATTGTGAGCCCCTAGAGTTTATTTTACACTACAGAGATAGCGTTATGGCTGCTGGGCGCGTAACATATCTCTATTAGAGATAAAAACCTTATTCAATGGACAGGTAATGCTGAAACAAGCTTTATCTAGCATTTATTATAAAATGTGAATGTAAATTATTATATAAAATTGGTCAGTTTATCACAAGTCAATAAGAATATCAACTTAAAGGAATGCACCAATTCACATGAGAAGTTTTTTTTACACAACTTTGTCAGCACCAGCAAGAAGATCCCGGTGGCGCACCAGTTCTTGTGATCCAGTGTCATGTAATGTTATCCCCTCCTTTCAGTGATGCATCAGACTTGATTCTAATGGAAGCGCATCACTGAGGGGAGGGCATAGGGTTACACTGGGTGCATCTCCAGTGCATAGTGCGGTCCAAAGTGCACATGAATTAAGAGGCGCCAATCATGGGAATCGGGTGGCGTTTTGAAAAATGAACCGTGGCACCAGGATCTCTGTGTTGACAGCATCAAGGTTTCTTTTACTACATAACCCCACCCCCTCTCACCCATGCCCTACCCCATTTCTAGAACTTCCGTTGATGGTCCGCCCCTTCTCAACCCCCTGACATGTCTTCATCCTCAGTCTGTGCTTAGCAACCAAACATCAGAACACCTCCTCCTATTCACTATACCTACAGTACAGACCAAAAGTTTGGACATACCTTCTCATTCAAAGAGTTTTCTGTATTTTCATGACTATGAAAATTGTAGATTCACACTGAAGGCATCAAAACTATGAATTAACACACATGGAACTATACAGTATACTTAACAAAAAAATGTGAAACAATATTCTAGATTCTTCAAAGCAGCCACCTTTTGCTGTGATTATTGCTTTTCACACTCTTGGCATTCTCTTGAATGGCATTCACCTGAAATGGTCTTCCAACAGTCTTGAAAGAGTTCCCAGAGATGCTCAGCACTTGTTAGCCCTTTTGCCTTCACTCTGCGCTCCAGCTCACACCAAACCATCTCAATTTGGTTCAGGTCTAATGACTGTGAAGGCCAGGTCATCTGGCGTAACATCCCATCACTCTCTTTCTTGGTTAAATAGCCCTTACACAGCCTGGAGGTGTGTTTGGGGTAATTGTCCTGTTGAAAAATAAATGATGGTCCAACTAAATGCAAACCAGATGGAATAGCATGCTGCTACAATTTACAATTTTCATAGTCATGAAAATACAGAAAACTGTTTGAATGAGAAGGTGTGTCCAAACTTTTGGTCTGTAGAATTAATGGAATTGATGCAGTTGAATTGATGGAGGGATATAGAATATGTTATGTCATTGCAGAGAAAATAAAGTCCAGCTTTGGCACTTAGGATACAATTCTGTTAATTTTTAGACAACTGAAAACAGGGGTTAGAAATTGTTAATAAACTGATGGTCTGAGGCAGTGAAGGAGCTAATGCAGTAAAAGGGTCAAACGTTATTGAAATGACAGAACAACTTTAAAACTCTCCATGACAATACATTATACCTACTGTACATATACACAGATCTGATGGTTGCACAATACACACTCAGCTGTGCTACATCAAAACACACATAAATCTACTACATCATACTTACTTGGCTCTACTACATCAAACACACACAGACCAATATAAAGACACACACCTCTGCTATATCCTCGTACACAGCTCTGCTACATGCATAGACGCACATAAACATTCAAACAGACACACAGACAAACAAATTTAATAGAGCTTGTCCTTACTTGCAGTATCTATAGGGAGCCCGTCTCCTAGTCATGTGACTGACATAACTGAAGGTCCTGCAGGTCCTTCATGTAACCATCCACCAATGCCTTGTTCTCTTTACATTTGCAGTAAAAAGGCTATGGGGAGATTTATCGAACATAGTGTAAAGTAAAACCGGCTCAGTTGCCCCTAGCAACTAATCAGATTCCACCTTTCATTTTCCAAAGAGTCTGTGAGGAATGAAAGGTGGAATCTGATGGTTGCTAGGGGCAACTGAGCCAGATTCACTTTACACCATGTTTGATAAATCTCCCCCTATATGTGGTAAATAGCTGATTTATAGCCTAAACCTTCCAAATTCGATCCATATATACATTCACAAGCATAAAGGTTTGCTTTAAATATCAAGTTCATGTCTTCTATTTCTCTTCGAAACAATGAGCAAAGTCACAACAAGGCTAAAAAAAAATGCTTTCATTTGGAAAGCCAATCTTCTGTCATGTCTAGTGGGAGATTTTAATTATGTTTTATTCATATAATCTCTCACTTTGCTTTTAGCGCATTTTATCTTGGTAGAAAATATTAGTTCTGTTTACAGCATTGCTAGAAAACACTTTGGCCTCTCATAAGCCCTATTTCCATCTGTTTCTTGGATTTATGTTCGTTTTCTGCAGCACATGAGTACATGCCATGAATTTCAAACCACTTTCTTTACACAAAAATCAGCCATGGCCTCTACATAGCAATATTCTGCCTAGGCAAATGCTCAAGCTATTAGATACTTAACGTCCTGTCTCTACTTAGAAACATAAGTATATGTGGAAATTATTCTGTAGTGATATTAATCAGTGAGTGCTTCTGCAGCCTTGACTGTTGACGGTCTACCCATTCAGTGGGCACTAATTATTTTGCCTGTCTGCGATCATCCAGCTGTTTGCCAATTTCTATTTGAAAAAATTGTGTTGAATAAGTAGCGTCATTATCGTCATCTTCACTGTAAAAAAAAATAGTGCATCAAACACGACCCTTGGCTAGTAACAGTTTTGTCTAAATGTAAGTCCACACAATGTCTATGTCAGAAATCCAAGGGCATGCCATTGAAATTCTGATGCAGATTCTGACTATGCAAGCTGAGGTTTTGGATTCTTATTAACTCTAATCCGTCTCCTAGAAACCCAAGGCTATTTCCGCATGGAATCCTACCTGGCCAGGCAGGACCCACACAGAAATGCGGCAATTAGTGACTCAGTGTCAGAAATGTGCAGTAGCCTGGTGTGAACTGGGCCTGTTTTTATTTTTGTGAGACACACCCTCTTGCTTCTCAGCTTCCTGGCAATGCAGGAGTTAAACTGATCACTGCTACACTTGATTATACAGCTGAGTGGGTCTGTTTGATTGACTGGTTTCTCTACCTGTCTGGAACCTGGAAGAACAGAGCACTAGTCCAATGGGGATCCAGACCGGCTCTTGGCCAGCATAATATAAAGCTCAGCCAGTCTCCCAGCACTGGCTATTAGGTTTCATACCCTGGTCCTAGCTCCCCCTGTCTATTCCTGCGTTCCCTGTCCTAACTCTCTCTGCTTGCTCGACTTTGTTACCTGACCTCTTGCTTGACCTGATTTTGTACTACGCCGCCCGTTTAGTTCTAACCTTGCTTGTTTTACTATCTGATATTATGTTTGTTTGTCTGTCTTGTTCTGTGTGCACGTATCTAGTACAGGGAACGTCTTCATGGTTGTCCACGGCCACCTAGGGCCGTTTGAGGCAAGTAGGTAGGGACAATTGGTGTGTTCAGCATCAGGGCTCACTGTCGTGTCTTGTCCCTGCCTCCCCGTCCCTGATACCCAGTACTTTCTTCTGCTTGCAGGTTTTTCCAAAAACTTAAATTTAATAGGACACTTAACGGGATACTCTGGGATATTTTGCTCGTGCTCTTTTCAACTACTGCGGTTTTGTCACCATTTTTGATGATCCACTCCTGCCCGTAACCTGATCTTCTCAGTACTCCTGTGGCACTGTGTACTGTAGTAATAAGTGGGGTGTTAATGGTTTTAAACGCTAAGTCTATTCCCCAGCTTAGTGATAGATTTCCAGTACTATGCCAAATAAAACCACACACACATACAGAAGTAAAAAAAAAAAAAATCTTTAAGTAAAACTCTCTGTGGCCCCTTATTATGGGGTCTCATGGGCAAAAAGTTTTGGCACACAGGGTGTTCTTACACACCCCATTGCAATAAGCAGTGTTGGCTGTAGTTCTGGTGTTGTAGTACAGACCCTTTGTACAGTACCTTCAAGACCAAAGATAACCTCAAGAAGATCTAAGAATCTATTGGACATTCTGGTAAAAACTGAGCATGTAAGTCAAGCTCTAAAAGATGTTTTTAGATCCAGGAGCTGTTATCCTTGCGGACAATATGTAACCTGCCATAACATTAATAGTATTGACATTTTTAAGCTCAAGGTGTTTTTCTACCCCCTCCATATCACCTGTTCAACACAAGAACTTATCTGTTATGCCATATGTCGATCTCTCAAAATATACATGAGTATGACCATAAGCGCCCTTAAAATATGGGTCCAGGAACATGTGGCTGACATTAGACTAGCTACATTTAAAAAAAAACACCATCAAAGTGGCATTACCTTTTGTCAGTACAGAGTATTGATCACACGAACATGGGGATGTGCAATAATATAGACAAATAACTCAATAGCTGCCGGAGATGAAAACTGGAGAGTCTTCAACCCCAGAGACTTAAAGGAGTTATCCAGTGCTACGAAAACTTGGCCACTTTTCCCCCTACTGTTGTCTCCAGTTCAGGTGCAGTTTGCAATTAAGCTCCATTTACTTCAATGAAACTGAGTTTCAAAACCCCGCCCAAGCTGGAGACAACAGTAGGGGGAAAGTGGCCATGTTTGATAACCCCTTTAAAGCAAATCGGCCATCACCCCACACACACACACACCAAAAAAAAATGGTAGTTTATTTAATTCCTAGGATTAAGTACATTTACTCTGACTTTTGCAGTGGTAGCTGATTTAATTAACATTTTTAGCACAGACCACACTTAGAAACATGCTTTCAGTGAATTTTTTTTATGTGGTTTCAATAACAGTTAGCTATTATGAAGCATGTGTGCCATTTTGGCAGAGGTACATGCGACGTAATAGTGGGAGAACTTTGTAAAAACTCACTTTAAATACACAAGAAATCATAACTCTCCCCCTTTTTGTATACTTGGGGGACTGTTACATAGATCAGAGGTCATATGAACAAACCAGAAGTCAGAGGAAAGAGTATAAAAAAAAAAAACAACAACAATACTAGTAATAGGCACAAGACACACAAACTCTATTTAAATCTCCTGCTGCTTGTCAATAGGCTGTTCATGATTAACCTGGCACTCCTGCTTCTCTGATAGGCCAACCAGAGACATGTCCCAGACTATGTATTGGCTACCCAGCTGCCGCTTCAGCAGGCCATGCAGCCACCCTATGCCTTCATTGCTGCAATGGGGAGAGGCAGTTGCCACAGGAGAGGTGCAATTGTTGATTTTGATTGATGTGGCTGAGTGCTTCACTACCCGGCTCACTGTGATCTCCTTCTTGCTACAGGACATAGGCTTAATAGACTTTCAATGGAGCTAATGTCTTCCAGTAAGATGGACAAGACAGCAGGGCAGTGAGAGAAGTGACTAGTTGTCTGCTTTTGTCAGCTCATGCTAATGATCTGTGGGGGTCTAAGGGTTCTATTAGACGGGCTGATGGCGGCCTGATCAGTAATGTAAACAAGTGTTGATCTGCTAGATTTACTGAGCCTATTACACGGCATGATGATTATTTAGCAAGTGATGTACGGACATCGTTAGTGATGTCCATGTAGCCCTTGCCATAAACTGTTATACATTACCACACTCCCGTTCTTTGTCTGCCCTCTGCTCGCTTCCCAGTGGCTGCAGCTTCAAAGCGGCCTGTCTGAGCTGACAGTCCACTCAGCCAATCACTGTCCAGGATCACCACAACCAGTGATTGGCTGAGCAGCCTGTCAGCTCAGACAAGCCGCTCTGAAGCTGCAGCCGTGGCACTGGGAGTAAAAGCAGAGGGCAGGAGAAGATTAGGAGTGTGGAGTGGTAATGTATAACAGTTTATTCAATTGTTAGCCATCGCTCGCGCATCACTATTACACTTAGCAATGCACAGTCGGTGGCCGATGATTTTAGGCCTGGATCTAAAGACACGATCAGCCGATGAACGTTGCCTTCACTGATCGTTGTCTCTATTACATGGAGTGAGAAGTTTGACAAGTCTGTGTGACAGGATCACTTTAAAGCGTAACTGTCATTTCAGGGTCATTTTTTTAAAAACATTAAATATCAATAGTACAAGCAATTTTAAGAAACTCTGTAATAGGTTTTATAAACCAAAAGAGTTTCCTTCTGGACTAAAAAAGCAATCTCTCAGCCTCCCCCCTCACTGCAGAAGCAGCAGGATTTCTGTCTCCATTATGTGGCTATTAGGAGGGGCTGTTAGGAGTGACTGAGCACGGAGCAGTTTTGCACAGCACAACACCCTGCAATCTTCTCTCAGTAAGTTTATAGATAAGCACTGACCTTTCTGACCCCAGAATCCAGCGTTTTAGGTGCCCAGACAGTTTTAGCTGCAGGACAGCATTTCCTTCACTGAATATAAATGACTGACAGCTATTACACCTATTGCGAATGTAAAAAAAAAAATGACACCATTAAAAGAAAAGTCCGGTGAAAATGTTTATTAAAGTATTAAAGTATTAAAGCACTTACTACTGCATCAAGGCTTCATTTCCTGGATAAAATGGTGATGTCACGACCCAACTCCCAGAGCTGTGCGGGCTGTGGCTGCTGGAGAGGATGATGGCAGAGGGATGCTCAGTGTCCCTCCATTGCCCTGTGTCCCTCAGTGTCCCCCTGCCATCATCCTCTCCAGCAGCCACAGCCCGCACAGCTCTGGGAGTCGGGTCATGACATCACTATGTTATTAAGGAAGTGAAGCCTTGATGCAGCAGTAATTGCAGGAAAAAAGCACTTTATAAGCATTTTCCGTGATAAGTGTATATTGGGGATTTGTATAACTTTTGGAGGGCAATACAATACTTTAATTTAAAAAATTTGCCGGACTTCTCCTTTAATATAAAGACTGTTTTGAACAAGATATTATACAGTAATGCAAACTAGACTAACCAGAGCCATATGAATTGGATTCCTTACGTGGTTATGCTATGTTAACCTACTGTATTAGAAACCTGACATATTGAATCAAATGAACTTTCAGCACTAAGGCTGTGTTCACATATTCAGGTTGTTAGTTGGAATTATTGAATACAAAGCCAGGAATTCGAAAAGAGAAAAAATTATATATGTGATCTCCAGTTAATGATCTGTTTCCTGGTTTTCTATTTAACAATTAGCAATTAAAACCTGAACGTGTGAAAATACCCAATATATTAATAATAGACTTCTTGTATTAATGACTAGTTGTGAAATTGATTTACCATAATAACAATCATAAAATACCATGATAAAATAGAGATATGTTATTCTAATGTTTAATGAACTGTGCATGAATCCATGTCTGATGATAGTAAAACAAATAATGGTCCACATGCACTGCTCATAATCTGCCCATTATGTATAATCTGCACTGAATGAGAGAACAGATATAGCTAGCCATAGAGATCAATGAGGCCCAATGTAATTGCTCTTGCATGGCTTCTTCTCACAGTTAACACGCTGAATGTTGTTCTTTCACATTATTGTGAAAGGTATATTATATCTAACCCAAACCTAAAGGGCTAACATCTAAAAAATATACAGTGGAACCTCTGTTTATAAGTAACTTGGATTGAGAGCGTTTTGCAAACTTGGATTTAGAGCTCACCGTTTTTCAAAGTTGTAACTTGGTTTAAGAGCATTGCCTTGGTTTAAGAGCTCCCTGTACTGGGTGGGAGGGGGAGTGGAGGAGGGGCATGGTCTGCACAGCGTGGTCTACAGCACTGTACTGTGACCCAGGAAGTCTCCCTCACCTTCCAAATCATGGCAGATCCACTTCAGTCTGGGGCTTACATCAGGGGACAGGACTGTGGAGGTAATCTCTCCATAGCTAGAACCCCTCTCTCCCCAGACAGAGAGAGCTGCATGTATGTGCCCACATCTGCCCTGCTCATTCCTTCATGCCCCCTGCAGTCTCTGTCAGCCATTGTGTTTCTCATCCTCACCATTCCTGCTATAATGTGCCTACACTCAACTATACACACTGCAGCTATAATGTGCCCGCACTTACATATATATATATATATATATATATATATATATATATATATATATATACAGTATATACACCGAGAAACAGATTTGTTAATTATTTTAATTTAAAAATCTCAAGTCTTCCAGTACTTAGCTGCTCTATGTCCTGAGTAAGTGATATATTCTTCCCAGTCTGACACAGTGCTCTCTGCTGCCACCTCACCTCTGTCTCTGTCAGGAACTGTTCGGAGCAGAAGAGGTTTTCCATGGGGATTTGCTGACAGTTCCTGTCATGTACGAAGGTGGCAGTAGAGAGCACTGTCTCAGAATGGAAAGAATACACCACTACCTGCAGAACATACAGCAGCAGATAAATATTAGAGATTTTTAAATAAAATAATTTACAAATTTGCACTAGATTTAAAAACATTTTTTTTCTGGACAACCCTTTCAAAACCTAGCAACATATTTTACAATTTATGATTAGTATAGTGATTTTAGTCTCACAATCCCAGAAGCAGTGGAGATGGACGGTGTCTATCCCCCCCTGAGCACCCTTAGACTTATGGCCATTTTCCATTTTACGGTGTGCTACAGTATGTCAATTCTACATGTTCTTGTTCAAGTGCACTATTTCTCTATGTGTTTTGATGGAGGTACGTCCCCAATTCCTGTCTGTGTCTGCGGAAATTGTGGTTTGTTAAAATAATTTATTTTAAAAATTAAAAAAAAAGATAACAGTGGCATGGGAGCCAGGAAGCATATATAAAGGGGAGCAAATCTTTGCATGACTACACTGATACAGCCGCATGCCTGTGTCAGTGCCGCCACCCAAAGATTTTAACACTTTAGGCTCTCCTGTCATCGTATTGATACATGATTAATGAGGGGACATCCCAATCTTTGGTTCGGACCCCGAACCAGAACATAAAAAAAAATGATCGTGATCGCTTTGTGTTCGCCGAACCTTCACAAATAAATAATAAACATACATTAGAAGCGTACATTTTGGTCTACACACATGCGTACAGATTATCAGGTGCAAAGCGTAAATTCCGCAGTTGTGTACGTTTGCTAGTTCGAATATGTTCATTCCGATCATCAAACAAATTGTTCGTAATTGGCGAACACGAACAATAAGTGTCATGTTCGCATGAACATTTACAAACATGTTTGCTCATCAATAGACATGATACAGGGAGGTCTGTAATGCCCTCCTGTACTGCACAGCTTCACGCTCTGTAGGGCCCATGAATCATGGAGCATGTGGATGACCCCTTAGATATGCCTATCCGTGCTGTCAGTTCCCCTTTAAACATAAAAACATGATTAAAACAATATGTATTTTCTGAAGGCACTTTTGGGGGGATTTATTAAACTGGTGTAAAGTAGAATTGTCTTAGTTGCTCCTACATGGCTTGCTGATCCTTATCATAAATATGTACACATTGCCTTAACCCCTTAACGACCGCCGGCATAAGTGTACGCCCCCAAAATCCGTGCCTTAACGCAAACGGGCGTACATTACGCCCGCGGTTTCCCCGTGTACACACGCAGCGATCGGGGAAGATGGCCTGCTATAATGTATAGCAGGCCATCCCTGCTTGTCAGCACGGGGGGTGATTAACCCCTCCCGTGCTGATGATCGCCGCTATTGGCTGATCAATTCAGATGAGCCAATGGCGGCAATCTGCAGCTTTCCGGGTCATCGGTGACCCGATGGCCCGGAAAGCAATGGCGGTCGGTGCTGTCCGAGGACGGCACCGACCGCCATTACTGTTAAAAGTAATGGTGGCCACGGTGCCACGTCCAGATCACCGTGACCGGCCGGCCGATCACGGCGATATAAGTACCCCATGAAAGGGTTAAATACCTGCTGTGGACACCTCAGCTAGGTAGCTGAGGGGTCCAGAGCAGGTATTGACCCATACTCACCGGATCCAGCGTCCCGATCGCGTCTTCCGGGTTCCGATCGCGTCCTCGTCTTCGTCGATCCTTCTTCCATTCATCCTCATCATCCTCATCATCCAGTGACGTGTCTGGGGGTAGCGTAGCGTCTTTTCCGTCAGTACCGTCCCAATAAGAGATGATGGTATGGCGCGAAATTCTACAAACTCTGTGAGAGTACTTCAGGGTACACTTACAGATTTAAGGTAGGTGCACACTGCAGAATGGCGAAGGATAACCCTTTGTGCATTCCGCAGCTGCCACCCACCGGCGGACTGATGCAGGCGCGCGTCTCCACCGGTGTCATAGACTCCATGTTATGCATGGGCGGATTCCATCGTCCGTCCAAAGAATGAACACATTTGACGGAGAGCGGAATCCGCTCGTGCATAGAATGAAGTCTATGACACGGACGGAGACGTGTGCCTGCATCAGTCTGCCGGTGGGTGCCAGCTGCGGAATGCACAAAGGGTTATCCTTCTCCATTCTGCAGTGTGCACATACCCTTACAGTGTATGAAGGAAGGGACACCCAAATCCAGCCCCCAGATGCCTCTCCCCCCCCCCCCCCATCCTCGGAGTTAGTGGGGAGATCGTTGGGGAACTGATCTTCCCACTGCTGGATAAAGGTTACCACCACCTGTACAGGGATAACTTTTATACCAGCACCCCCCTCTCCCGGTCCCTCGCTGCCCGAGCTACTGTAGCTTGCAGCACGATCCGAACATATCAGAAGCAGTAATAGAGCCCTAATATTTAGCAGCCATGGAGCGGACCCAGCGCTTCTGGATATGAAGGACCCCGTATCGCACCAGGGCAACATTTTCCAGGTGACGTCCCCCACACTGGAAAACAGGAGACCCCAGAAGAAGTGCAGAGTGTGGCGTAACAGGGGAATCAGGAAGGACACCCTTTTCCAGTGTGACGCCTGTCCTGATCACCCCGGCCTCTGCATACAGGATCGCTCCAAGGCGTACCACACCTCATTGGGGTTCCACATTATCTAAATTCTGTCCCTTATTCCTATTTCAGGGGTCATGTTGATCCAGGGATTATTCTGATCGCCATTATGGAGTCGGGAAGGAATTTTTCCCAGTGATGAGGCTACTGTCGTCTGCCTCACAAGGGTTTTTTGCCTTCCTCTGGATCAACACAGGTTGAATTTGATGGACACCTGTCATTTTCAACCTTATAAACTAATAATTGGCCTAATACCCCCAAATAAATTAATAATTGTCCCTATTCCCCAACTAAATAGGTATGGCTGCCATTCCCATTAGAGGATGCCATGATGCAATTACAAAGCCTCTGTGTGGCCAGGACAGTAGAAACCCCCCACAAGTGACCCCATTCTGGAAACTACACCCCATAAGGAATCTAACAAGGGGGGGCAGCGGGGATATGGCCCCCTGGTGACGGCCACATTTTGAACGTGAAAATGAAAAAAAATATATTTTTTATTTTCACGGCACATGTTCTACATATGTGCCTGTTACCAGTGGGGTCCATATGCTCACTGCACCCCTTGTTAGATTCCTTATGGGGTGTAGTTTCCAGAATGGGGTCTACTGTTCTGGCAGCACAGGAGCTTTGTAATTGCGACATGGCCTCCATCCTCCATTCCAGCCTCTAAATGGCGCTCTGTGGTGGCTTGCCCTGTGCCCATATGGCACATTATGTCCACATGTGGGGTATTTTCGTACTCAGGGGAAATTACCCTACACGCTTTGCGTTTATTTTCTTTTTTAACCCCTTGTGGAAATGGAAAAAAATCAAAGCTAGACCAACATTTAGTGTAATTTGTTTTAAATTTTTACTCTACGGAAATACCCCACATGTGGACATAAAGCGCCATGCGGGTGCAGGGTAAGCCTCCAAAGGGAAGGAGCGCCATTTGGTTTTTTGAGGCTAGATTTGGCTGGAATGGATTTCGAGGGGCCATGTTGCATTTAAAAGGCCCCTGTGTTGCCAAGACAGTTTAAACCCCCCCACAAGTGACCCCATTATGGAAACTACACCCCTCAAGGAATGTAACAAGGGGTGTAGTAAGCATATGGACCCCACTGGTGACGGGCACAAATGTGGAACAATGTGGCGTGAAAATGAAATATTACATTTTTTACACTATAATGTTGGTCTAGCCTTGAATTTATCATTTTCACAAGGGGTTAAAAGAGAAAAAAACACACAAAATGTTTAGAGCAATTTCCCCCGAAAATACCCCACATGTGGACATAAAGCGCCATGTGGGTGCAGGGCAAGCCTCTCAAGGGAAGGAGCGCCATTTGGATTTTGGAGGTTGGATTTGGCTAGAATGGATGATGAACGCCATGTCGCATTTACAGAGCCCTTGTGCTTCCAAGACAGTGGAAACCCACCACAAGTGACCCCATTCTGGAAACTACACCCCTTAAGGAATCTAACAAGGGGTGCAATGAGGATATGGACCCCTTGATGACGGGCACATTTGTGCCGTGAAAGTGACCCCAGTGGGGTCCATATGCTCACTGCACCCCTTGTTAGATTTCTTGAGGGGTGTAGTTTCCAGAATGGGGTCACTTGTGGGGGGTTTCCAGTGTTTTGGCAGCACGAGGGCTCTGTAAATGCGACGTGGCCCTTGAAATCCATTCCAGTGAAATCCAGCTTCCAAAAGCCAATTGGCGCTCCTTCCCTTTGGAGGCTCATCCTCCGCCCGCTTGGCACTTTATGTACACATGTGGGGTATTTCTGTACTCGGGAGAAACTGCACTACATGTTTTGTGTTTTTTTTTCCTTTTATCCCTTTGTGAAAATGAAAAATTGAAGTCTAGAACAACGTTTTAGTGTAAAAAATACTTTTGTCTTTTTTTACGCCATATTGTTGCGAAAATCTGTGAAGCACCTGTGGGTTCCAGATGCTCACTGCACCCCTTGTTACATTCCTTGAGGGGTGTAGTTTTCTGAATGGTGTCCCTTTAGGGGTGTTTTTTAGGTTTTGGCACCCTAGAGCCTCTGCCAAGCTGAAGTGGTACAGTCAGAAATGACCAAATATAACGGAGCCATTGAAATGCACTAGGCGCTCCCTTATATCTGAGGCTTGTGGTTGCTTTAAATAGCGCAATAGGGCCACATATGGGATATTTCTATAAACTGCAGAAACGGGGCAATAAATATTGGGGTGCATTTCTCTGGTAATAAGTCTATAATTATGAAATATATTGGATTACAATAAAATCTCTGCACAGAAAATTTAAATTTTCAAATTTCTTACACACTTAGCTTTTATTTCTGTGACTCCCCTAAAGAGTTAAAAAACTTTGTGGATGTGCTTTTCCAGAGTTTGGGGGGTGCAGTTTCTGAAATGGGGTGCTTTGTGGGGCTTTCTAACATACAGTCCCCTCAAATACACTTTGAACCTGAACAGGTCCCTAAAAATATCTGATTTTGAAATTTTATTGAAAATTTAGAAATTTGCTGCTAATGTTTTACGCTTTCTATTGTCTAAAAAAAATGAAATATAGTTTAATAAATGCCGCCAACATAAAGTTGACATGTTACTAATTCTATTTAATATATAATTTATGTGGCATAACCATTTTCTGTATAAGCAGAAAAGGTTTAAAGTTGGAAAAATGCATTTTTTTTTACAATTTTTCACGTTATTTTGGGTTATAAGATTCGTTATAATTATCGACTCCAATTTACAAGAAATGTGAAGTACAATATGTCACGAGAAAACAATCTCAGAATCAGCCGGATAGGTAAAAGCATCCCGAAGTTATTAATAAATAAAGTGACACAGGTCATATTCATAAAATTTGCTCGGGTCCTTAAGGCCATTTTAGTCCTTAAGGGGTTAAAGGGGTACTCCAGCGAAATTGTTTTTCTTTCAAATCAACTGAAAGTTATATTGATTTGTAAATTACTTTTATTTAAAAATCTCCAGTCTTGCAGTACTTCTCAGCTGCTGTATGTCCTACAGGAAGTAGTGTACTCTTTCCAGTCTGACACAGTGATCTCTGCTGCCACCTCTGTTCATATAAGGAACTGTTCAGAGCAGTAGCAAATCCCCATAGAAAACCTCTCCTGTGGACAGTTCCAGTCTCAGACAGAGAAGTCAGCAGAGAGCACTGTGTCAGACTGAAAAAACACAGTGGAATTTGGCCTTACAGACCAGCATGGTGGCTCAGTGGTTAGCAGTCTAGCCTTGCAGTGCTGGGGTTCTGGGTTGAAATCCCAATAAGGGCAACTGAGCAAAAAAAAAAGGGCATTTTTCATTTTTCCCTCATTGCCTTCTAAGAGCCATAGCACTTTTATTTTTCAACCTAAATGGCTGTTTCAGGGCTCATTTTTTGCGCCAAAATCTTTAGATTTTATAAGTATTATATTTGTGTAGATGGATGATTTCCATCTTTTTTTTTTTAATATTTTTTTCTGATAGAGAGACAAAAAAATCCTGGTGCTTTTTTCCTCTTTTCATTTCTGCTGTTCGACATACAGGACTTATAATATTATTTATAACCTAATAGATTGGACAATTGCACTTGGTACAATATCAAATAGGTTCATTTATTTAGGCATTTATTTTTACATGTTTATTTGTAAAATTGTAAAGGGGGATGATTTAAACTTTTATTAGGTGAAGGGGATTCATCACATTTTTTAAACGATTTTTTTTTTACTTTTGTTTTTACACTTTTTAAGTCCCACTAGTGGATTATTACAAGCCACTATTAAACCACTTACACTGGTAAATGCTATGCCATTGCTTAGCATTCATCGATGTTATCTACTGTATACTCTTCTCAAAGAAGTCTCAAATCGGACTGCATAGAGGTACATATTAGACCTCCGTCAATCCGGGAAAATGATTGACATTGTAGGGGTCCCAATCGGTGGCATTTAAAGGGTTAATGATGGACAACAGTTCTTATCGCTACTGCCCATCATTTACCAAGCTACTGATGGCCCTTGGACCTAATGGTGTACCGATACGGCACTGGTCCTTAACCCCTAGACGACCCTGGGCGGCGGCCCCGCTCTAAACCGCCGCGGTCCCGGGTGCCGCTTGTAGCCCGGGACCGTGGCTATTAGCTGGCACGGTCCGATCCATGGACAATCCCGGCCTGTTCCATGGTGTCTAGTGGGGGGATTAACCGCGACGCGATCGCGGAGTGGCGATCCCCGTGTCCTTACCCAGCCGGGGTCTGCGCCGCAAAGGCGCTGATCCCGGCTCGGCACTCGGTTGTTTTTGGCTGCAGCAGCCGAAAGCAATCGTGTGCCGATCTCATTGATCTATGCAGTATTACTATACTGCATAGATCTCAATGAGAGATCAGTGTACTTATACTAGAAGTCCCCCAGGGGGGCTTCTAGTATAAGTGTAAAAAAAAAAAAAAATTGTTTTTATTGATTAACCCCTTAAGGACAGAGCCTGAAATGGCCTTAATGACAGAGACAAATTTTATGAATATGACCTGTGTCACTTTATTCATTAATAACTTCGGGATGCTTTTACCTATCCGGCTGATTCTGAGATTGTTTTCTCGTTACATATTGTACTTTACATTTCTGGTAAATTGGAGTCGATACTCATAACGAATCTTTATGAAAAAAAAACAAATAATGTGAAAAAATGTGAAAAACTGCATTTTTCCAACTTTGAAACTTTTTTGCGTATACAGAAAGTGGATATACCACATAAATTATATATTAAATAGCATTAGCAACATGTCTACTTTATGTTGGCGGCATTTATTAAACGATCTTTCATTTTTTTTAGACAATAGGAAGCTTAAAACATTAGCAGCAAATTTCCAAATTTTCAGTAAAATTTCAAAATCAGATATTTTTAGGGACCTGTTCAGGTTAAGGCTCGATTCACACGTATTAAAAGTGCGGCTGTATGTGCGGCTGTAATTGTGCGGCGGTATATTTGATGGTTCGTGTGTATGCTGGGAAGTATAGGATATGCGGCTGCACAGTGCACACTCCGTATGAGTTTCGGCCCTGATTGTATCCGGGTCCGTAAAAAATGAGCAAGACCATTATTTCGGGCCCGAAAATGTCCAAGTCGACCGTAGGAAGTAACATTCGGGCCTGCCGGAACCTCTGATTACAGCCGGATCAATCGGGATTCTCATTAGAATAATTCATCAATGCGTAACGCCCCTTCAGTTTAAAAGGCCCAAGTGAATGGGCTTCAATAGGTGACCATCCTTTTAGGTGTCCCGATCTGGAGCGATGGCACGGCGAGCGGAGCATGGTGGTGCTGGTCGTGGGCGACGTGGTTCCTGGCAGCGGGACATTGATGTTCCACGCCTGATCGCAGAGGTAAGTTTTATCGAAGAATTAGACTAATCTTTCTCGAATGATTTGACTTAGAAAATAGGATGTGTAGTCTCTTTCTGTGTATCTATTTATCCCTCTCTCTCTATCTATATATGTATCTAAAGATATGTATAATAATATGTAATGTATGCGAGCCAAAATACATATCTCTGTTTATATATTTATGTGATGTGTTAAAATGTGTTACTTGGACTTAGAAATGCACATGGTCGTCTCGGCCCACAAAAACGCACCTAAGCCACATGTAACACACATATGAATGTGAAGACTGTTATTGGTATTAAATATCTGCGTTTTAGTCATGCGACACGGGCGTGGGAATGTGGCCATAAAAAAACCACAAAGTATCGTCATGTGTTTCCTTATCTGCTATAGTATTAATTTCGAGTGCAGTTCCCATATTAAAGAACTACTTACATATGTCGAATTTAGTATCCCTATTGAGTGTCGGGTTGTTGTATTTCTTCCATGTATATATATTTTAAATAACAGTGACATGTGTAAAAATGACGAACTTTTTAATGCAAAAATATGTATATTGCGTTTTTGATGCGTTTTTTGTGTGATATAGTGCATGTGAATCTGAGTAAGCGTGCGCACTACACAGTATAGTCAAGTAATGTTTGTGGAATCTTTCCCAAATCGAGTCGACCAAGGTTGCGTTTTTGATGCGTTTTTTGTGTGATATAGTGCATGTCAATCTGAGTAAGCGTGCGCACTACACAGTATAGTCAAGTAATGTTGGTGGAATCTTTCCCAAATCGAGTCGACCAAGGTTGCGTTTTTGATGCGTTTTTCATGTAGCTGCATTTGGCACGTACTTTCATGTTATTGTGTGCCCCTCCTAGAATGTTCGACCTAATGCAATACCTAACCTTACATGTATTTAATTATCAATATATATATTTTTAACTATATATCAGCGACTCTTTAATACATAAATGTTGACCATAGTTATAACAAAATGTCGAGATCTCTAACCATAGTCGTTGTGACATGTTTTCTCCACACACTAAGATAACCAAACACCACACACACACCAGAACAAACACCGCAGCAGTGAAATAGTTAGCTTCACTCGTTTGCACATGTGTTCATGTATTTTCGAAACAATGTTGATTTTCTTTGTCATCAGGTGTGAATGCAAAGCTGGGATTGAGCTGGTCTTGTGGCCTACTAATTAGTGCTACTTAAGATACAAAGCCTTTCCTAAATTTAATCATTAGACACCAATCTTGGTATGTTTTCAGAAGTGTGTTCAAAGAGTTCTGGCATTCCTTGGTTTAGTGAGTCTTGGCTCAGTGGTTATTAGGCTGTGTTCCTTAGATTACACAGGTGGTGTGTTGGAAGCTCAACACCACTCTATGTAATGTCATTATGGAAAACATGTTATTATTCTAATCGATGTAGACACACAGAGAGGTGAAGTCAGATGGAGATGTCTAGTGATTTCTGTGTTTATATATAATTTTTCAGGTGCGGTCCCGTCCCCATTTGTGGGACTTGACTGTGCGTGGCTACCACAACCGTGTCCTGCGTCGCGAGACGTGGGAGAGTATAGCGGCTCTGGTAGTCCCACAGTGGGGCGATGTCACGGACGCTGAGCAGCTGCGGATGGGTATGTCGTGTTGTCAAATAATGTATGACATAAAATCGTGAGAACAATGTCCTATATTTCTACCAAGCCATCGAAATATCTATCAATTATTATAATCTATCTATTTCTAATAAAGATTTCCTTTTGTCAGTACGAGCAGTGGAGACACGCTGGTCTAGTGTCCGGGACCAGTACCAACGGGCGATACGCACGGAGGAGAGGGGTGGGGAGCCGACCTCCATGCGCTATGCGCCCCTGTTGGATTTTCTCCCGAGCCGCAGTCAACGGCTGTAAGCATCTTTTTATTATTACATAATGTATATAGTATCATATAGTGTACAATATGTAATACATGAGATAAAATGTTATATGGGAGTAATGACTTTAAATTCTGCCTTTGGTTGTTCAGCTGAACCTGGTCCATACTCACTAGCAGATAATATCATCCGATTTCACAAATATTCATCTTTATGTATATGTTTTATATGAATGGCCAGACAATTATCTTTACTGTATCCAGATCATTGGACAACATACACTATTGGCATTCTTTATAAGGCCCTAGTTGTGTCATGTTTGTTAGCCTTCATGCTGGTGTATGTGACTGTCCATAGAGGGTTAATCTATCCTGACCAATCACAATAGTCCCCTTTGCTCACACTCAACCAAATGCTTACACACCACTCTGACTCGTGCTTCAACATCCTGTCATTTCTATAAAAGATCTTACTTTCTGTCATGGCGCTAGACCAACATCTCCGGATTTTTGCAGATCACGGTCACTCCCTCAGTTGTTTAGCGTGTGCTGTAGGTGGCCGAGCCAGTAAGCATGGTGAATGAAATGGCTGTTTCTATGCAGCGGATAATGTTTTATATTTAGTGTCCTACAGTACTAAGCAGTCCGAGAGCTGTTCTCCGGCCCACACTATTCACTTCCTTTATACTCAATGCTGGGCGGCCTGCTGCTCTGTCACTGTCTCAGTGTGGCCTGCGGGGATCTATGACAGGTACACAGGCCTCTTACTGGACGCTTGTGTATCTGGTCACATGACTAACTCGGGCCCCTCTCCCTGCTGTGCGACATTAAAAAACACTGGTTGTTGTGTTGTCACCAGAATGCTTACATGGCCACAACATGCCATGAAGATGAGAGCATTGTTTCCACACTCAGAAAGGGGAACATTTTTCGACAATAATTTGGTTTTTTATTTTTGGGAAAACACTAATGTGAATGAGTTAATAAAAATATTAGTATGTCCTAACATAGGATGCTCATAGTACTACATCATGTATTCGTGGTAACAAAGCACACATTTCTACATAGTGTATGTTATCCAAAGTAAACCATTCGATATATGAAGTACCTTTATGAATGTGTCCATATTAGCTAACCTTTCTGTCTCTCCACAGAACCAGTGGCAATTTCTCAGACCCACCGGGAGGACAGGATGCTGGTGGTTCTGATGTTGCAGCATCACAGCAGGAGGGGGAGAGTGCGACGCCACCGCCATCACAGGAGCCTGGCAGTCCGACTCTTTCTGAGGGCACGGAGCAGATGCCAGGACCTTCTGGCTCTACTTCCATGGCCGAAGAGGAGGAGGCTGCAGCACCATCAACATCTGGTGCAGGTCCTAGTGGTGTGCCCCTGGCAGCTCGGCCACGTCAGCCACTCACGAGGCCCACTACTACCACCACCAGGAGGCGTCGGGATCAAGAAGAAGCTCATTCAGCATTGAGTGAGTTGGATCATTCTGTCATCAACTTTGTCAGGCGGTTTGATGGAGGAGATGATCAGAATGATTTCTTCTGCTACTATCTGGGAGTCCGTTTACGGAATCTCCCTACTAATCTGGCACGTAGTGCGCGGATCGTCACCGAATTGTTGCTGTCGTGTCACGAGCAGGTTGACCCCGATACTTTCCCCGACCCTTGCTATGTGGGCGCCCTCCTACAATCTGTGTATGGGTTACACTCACGGAGGCCACATATCCCGCCGGAGGGATTTTTTTTCCCCGAGACCACTGCGCCCCCACCTCTCTCCCCCCTTGTCCCCCCAGCGTTGTCCCCAGAGCCACCTGGTGCCATGCCCCCTCCATCTGAGGGTACTAGGGCCGTTCCTAGGCACCAGCCACGGCGTGGACGGCGCTCTCGGCCATCTCGTTCCTCACGACGTTTATGATTTCTACTATGTGATGTATGAGGCAATACATCATAATTTATTGTTTTAATTATTTTAATTTTTCATTTTTTTTTTTATTTTTTTTTTATTTATTTTTTTTTGCTTTGGTTTATGGCAAGTGGTCTCCTTTTTCAGGCCCAGAGAGGTCATTTTGTGTTAGGGTAGAGTAGGGTCCATGTCCCTGAGGACACCTTACCGTGGTGACATGGTACACTCTGTTAAAAAAAACAGTTTGCTAAGATCCTCATTAAAAAAAATCTATAGAAAATACTAAAATCATAATGTCTTTCCTTTAGCTATCTCCAGGGCGAATGGTTCTTGTGTGTAGGGGACCTTGTTAGCAGAAACAATATGTCACTACATTTTTTTTTACGTCAAGAAGGTCAAAAATGGACTGTCATCCAAATAGATGAGTTCATAAATGCAAGTGTCTGATGTGTCCTGTTTTTACATCCATTCATGACTTTTGTTGTATATGTTTGACTCAGCATCTTGCACAGAAGGTTGATGTGTCAAATGTATCCTTTTTTGGTAACATTTATACACAATAATCGGGTTCATGTGATATTTCATACTGAACATGCTGAGTTTGCAGTAAAATTCTTTTCTAGAGAATATTTAATTACACATTATAAGTCTTTTAATGATCAACAATAACATCAAAACTAGATTTGGACTGGAGCAAACAATGCTACATTGTGTGTGTGAAAGTCGAATAGTTGACATTCTTCCACACACATCTGCGTTGTTGTCTCTCGATTGGCCGTTGGAATGTAGGCCTTTGCCTCAAGGTTACTAAAGTACCGCGCGCTTACACAATGTACTGTATCCTATAATAAACTCCCCATTTTGAACATGGAGAGACCTAAAGCCTTTCCAAGGATACATCAAGGATATATTAACATGTTTTCAATTAAAAAAAAAAAAAAATGGGTCGATTCTTATGGTTGTGTTGGTTTTTGCTTAGCACATAGTGCAGTTGATGGATGTGTTGACGATATATATGTAACATTTCCCACAAGTCTCAGGCTTTTATTAGCATGTTGTGTCACTACGCTAATCATTGACTCAGTGTGTGTTGGATGAATATCTGATAGTCTGCTCCTAGACTGGGCCACGAGATCGGCCTTTGGGAGCCTGTAGCAGAATGCAATGATCTGTCTGCAGTAAGCTGCAGCTTCATGCGCCCTTCCCCCTCTGTCCTAATCTAACTTTGACTTTACTGTTGTGACATCATATTGCTTGGCAAGTCTGACAATGTATTGGAATACAATTCCTTGTGTATTTATATAATCTCTCATTTTTTCACCTCTCCCAGAAAAAGCTTAGCTGGTTGTTCACTTTGTTTAGCGTTATCATTTGCATTAATGCGACATGCCGATTAGCCATGTATCCAGATGGCAACACTTTATCAGTCTGAATACAAAGCCTCTATTTCATATGGTAAATCACAATTTCTTAACCCTGTCAGTAACCAAACTGAAAACTAACGTAGATTACTAGTCAACAGTGGGCTTTGCCGCCAAGGGCTGGTTATTTGCATATGTAAATGAGTGTGTTCGCTCACATATGGACATAGTGGCTGGGCTGATCCACCGGTTCGGTAGCTCCAATATAGAATGGATCATAGAAATAGTGGGGCACAAGCGGCAAGCAGGTACGACATGGTGCAAACAAAGGGGTGTAAGGAATGAATCTAGGAATAACAAACATGTTGTTCTGTGGTCAATTCATGGCTGCGCACCAGTTTTCTCCTTCTGGAGATTACACCTTAGTTTGCAGTTAACTGACGACCAGTGAGTGCCTGGCCTGAGGGCTGGGTATGAGGTATCGTTGGTACAGGTGTGCTCTCGGCCTTGTCAGAGAGTGGACATGTGTCCTGGACCTTTGCAGGTGCCTTTTGGCCCGGAAGGGAAAGGAATGCTGTGTTTGTGGTCCATTTCTTGGAGAAGTGGCCAAATGTTATATAGCATTGTTAGTGCATGTATCTGAGTGCCACCCTGCACTGTGGCTAGTTGCACCTGTGTGATGAGAGCAGGATTGGCATTTGGCCTTGACATAGGATGATTGAAGAAAGTAATTATTTATTTGAAGCTTAGCCATGAGAGAAAGATTGTTTTCCACACATTTCTCACGGTCTTATTTTGTAATTGTCCTTGTATATTTTTAAATATAACTCAAAATACAGGGATGAATGTAACAACTGCTTGTGCCCAGGCTTCACCTAGGCCGTGTCCGTGACTGGATGGAGATAACAAATGTATCATTTTGAGTTCCTATGTGTAGAAGCCAAGGTTATTTAGGATGTGTCTGCATTGTAAGATCTGCACTTCTAAACCCGTCGCTGGAAGAAGCATTTTTTTGGACAACAAAGCCTGAGTGATCGATGCAACCAGAGATGGATCTTGATCGGTCGGTTATAGAAGTCGCACAGCTGATCAGTGAAGTAAGTATTTAATGGAGGTGTTGGGAGTTGTTTTGACATAGATAAGATCGTGGATAGACACATTTCGATCCTCCTTTGCCATCGGAGAAGATAGTTGTGTGGCCGTGACTTAATGTATGATTGTCATTTGTTGTGTGACTCACATTTACATACATGTAATTTAGAATTCTTGCCTTTTATAGCGGGTTTTTTGATGTCCAAAAGTCACATCTGTTATTGCAGCCTGTTTAAGTGAGAACTCATTTCGGGGAAAAAAATCTATTATGTAATCATCACTAGATGCAAGATAATATTTATTTTATGTGTACGATTGTCCATAGTCATTTAGTGGCACGATACATCGCTCCGAGTAGTTGATGTAAGTACGATTGTGTGTAATTCCTATGTGTTTGCCATCAGGGTGCGCTTGAAATCGACCAATGACTGAATTTGTCTTTTCATATGTGTGTGTCTCCTCCAAATCTGTGAAGGTGTTAGCTCTTTCGGACCATGTACCACACATCATATTTTAGGAGAGATTTGTAAGTAATGCCTAGTCGAAGAATTGTCCTTGTAATAGCACATGTTGTTGGGCAACCAGGGCGTGACTTAGGTTTGCTTTTAGCGAGATGGCCGTGCAGCGAACTCTCTCCCTCCTCCCTCCTCCCTCCTCCCTCCTCCCTCCTCCCTCCTCCCTCCTCCCTCCTCCCTCCATGATGGTTGTTGGCGGCACATACATAGGAGAAATCCTCCCATATAATGTTGTGATAGTGTCATCATAAGGAGGTCGCTTTAATAGGACGCAAATCACGCACAAAATCCGGCGCCGGCTGATGATGCTATAGGCTAGCGACACAGCGTGGACACGCCCCCTCTCTGTAGTACATGCACGTCATCAGTGTGCGTAGCGGGGTGGTTGTTTAGCCGGAGTGCTTGGTGTGCTGTGCTAATTATGTTCACTGCTCGGCTAATGAGTAGTTTGGCTTTTAGCGCTGCTCTGCTGTGTACTTTGTCACGCGTTGTAACGTCGGAAGCACACACAATACGCAGCAGCCACGTTCAAAGAGGCGTGTGCGCCCATTATGGCACTTGGAGTGCAGCGGCTTACGACGTGACAAGGCCGGACACAAATGGGTAAGCTGAGCAGCGTTACATGGTGTCACATAGCAATTAGCCAAGCACACGACACACAATTGTTACCCCCACCCACACCCCCGCTACGCACAGTGCTGAGGTGGCGATACTACAGAGAGGAGGCGTGTCCCCCCGTGTCGCTATCCGATCCCAGACCCCCGCGCCGGATTGTGGCCTTCCATTCCCTAGTAGTAAGCACATATATTTTCCACAAATACTATGAGGACATGATGTGAGTAGTAGTGTACTGTGTATATGATATGTCCGGCAGCAAACATCATGGAGGGAGGGAGTTAGCTGCAGGTGAAGCTGGAGACCCCACCCACATAAGTGACGTACTATTTACAATCAAACATGGCGTGTAGCATGTGAAATGGGTGTAGGAGCTATGACCTTATTGACTAATAATTTCTAAGACGTTACTGTGATTTTATGTTATTTTCAGGTCCATGCTCGCCCACTGCTATGGGATGGGCCTGCGGCTGCGTACAGAAGCCGGCTAACGCGGAGTGCCGCATGGAGGGAGGTTGCCCGGATTGTATACCCAGATTGGGACCAGCATACTAGATTACAGCAATGGACAATTGGTAAGTTGTTTAGCCACTGTGGAAAACCATAAACTCGAGTGTTATGGTCACCTGACGCTGATATATTCCTAATGTGTGGATGCTTTTGGTTTAAGCTAACTATGTGGAGACCAGGTGGTCCAGTGTGAGGGACAGATTCATCAGGCAGCGACGGCAGCTGATCAGGCGTGGGGCCTCCCAAGAAGAACTGGCCGCTTTGCGTTTTGCCCCAATGCTGCGTTTCATTTTGAATTCCACCAGACGCCGCAGGTAAGTGTGTGTGTTAATTGCATGTGTCCATGGTAGGATCAGATGATGACGGAAGTAGCTCAGTGTCTTATGTGTGCAGACATAGACATGTGTTATATTTATCTAGATTATATACTTTGAGGCTCCAGCAGGGGGAGCAGTATATTTAGTGAACACTTTAGAGGAATCTCTATTTCGGTAAGATGAGGCGCCCCCTGCTGGACACAAGCAAACAAAGAAATGCAGCCTGGGCTAAACGCTTTGGGAACAGCTTTTGATCCCTCCAGGATCTAATACAGAACATGAAATGGCAGTTATGCCAATAGCGTGGACTGTATTCATAATGTTTAAACAATGGACGCAATGTGTCCATAGAGTAAACTAATGTTCCACTGGGGTGGCCTTGTGAAGACCCACATTTTGGGGCAAGAGTGTGTGAATATTGTGTAAAAAGTTATAGTGTGCCACCTCGTACATAGAAAATAGTGTGAAAGCAGGCAGAGTGTAATCCTGCATTGGATGCCTAAATTTTAGTTATATGGCTAAATATGTCGTTAAACAAAAGTGCCATCTTAGATAGTGACCAGTGTTGTTTTCTCCTCAGACCACAAGTAGTTCAGCAACCAGCAGAGGCCTCATCGGATGAAGAGAATGAAGAACCTAATCTGGCACAGGGGTTGGCCAGGACTCCACCACCAAGATGCCAAGAGGGTCCTGTGGAGCCTGCCGAGAGAGAGTGACATGTGCCTTGACCGTCCACCAACATTTGTGTTTGTTCCGCACTCCCTCTCCTCAGCTACACCAACACCACCCCTTGTCTGCTACACTGTAGGGCCTTTGTGCCAACCGCGGCTTACTAGCATTAATATTTTGCAAAAATTTGTGCGCACCAGGACCACATCAATAACACACTGTTTCCAAGGTCGGCCATCACATTAGCTAGGGATGACAATAACAGCTTGGGGGGATTGGGATGTCCCTTTTAGTTTTGTTTTGCCAGAATACAGTCAGGCTGGCTGTGGCCTTCACATATTGGCCAGACTATTGCCTCTGCACACTATTCTAACTTCTGTCAACATGGTCCAAAGTAGTCTCCACACACCCTCGCCCACATCCACCCACACACACTATCATGTGGATGTGAATTTTTTTAGACATGTAATAAAGCCATTTCGACATATCTTGTTGTTTCCAGAATTATGATTTTTGACTTGGTTATGTTTTAGTGTTTAAGGGTTAAAAACCAAAATGATTAGTGACTGGCATTAAGGAACTACAAAATACGCTTAAAACCACTTATTGGCCTTTTTTGGCATAGAAAGATGTATTGAATGTTGCTATTGTGTGTTAGTAAATTTACTTGTATGCTTTACCTTAGTATAAAATTAACACATGCTGGATGTCCTTCAGGAGGATATTTGTAATCATATCTGAGACATTGCTGTATGTGTTAAAATTTATGTGTCATGATAGGAAATATTAATGTAGTTAAGTATTTCATTTATCAGGCCAACACTCTCCTGCTCTGCCCACTTCCTGCCTTGGCCACAGATGTCAGCAGAGAGCACTGTGATACATGAAAAACAATGAATCGCAACATTCACTACATGTTCGTAGTAGGTTCACAATACGTGTATTTGAGTCCTGATATTTTGGTCAGTATTGTGAACAAAACCAGTAGTGTATTAAAAACACAGTCTCTGTTCACACAATGTTGAAATAGAGTGGCTGTGCGCCATTTAAAGTGAAATATTGCACTGTTTTTCTTAAGAAGGGATGTTATTTTGAAATGTCCTTATTTAGTGTTTTAATGGCGCACATCCACAACATTACAACATTGTGTCAAGAGATCCTTTGGGTGTTTTGAATCCACTCCTGTTTTTGTTAGCTATACTGAGTGAAATACACGTATTGTGAAGCCACTAGCGAAGATGTAGTGAATGCTGCGATTACTTGTTTTTTCAGGTCTGAGCCTGCTCTATGCTGACATCTGTGGGCAAGGCAGGAAGTGGGCAGAGCAGGAGAGGCTTGTGATGATCACTAACATATTTTGGGACATTAATGTTTATTATCATGACACTATCATTTACACATAGAGCTGGATGTCCGATGGGAGTAGAAATCGCCTCCTGCAGGACATTTAGCATGTGGTCATTATGTACAAAGTGGAGGATATATCAACGTAGACACAATAAGCGACAGAATGTAGCGTTTACACAGGCAGATTGATGTCATGGATTTTTGATAAGAAATCCAGGAGATGACTGTAGAAAAGGAACAGGTGATAAAGTAAAGAGCGACATTTCTCAGCTTTTAATACACTCTTCTGTGTTTTAGTTAAAAAAATGTGAGGATAAAGATTTTTTGGGAACCGCAACCTAAGTAGACCACATCAAGCTGGCGCACCTGGGTGATGTGTGGAGGGATATATGTGGTGTGTTAATAGTGATTGTTAAGAAGTGAGATGGACTGTGGCACTAGAAGATATCAGATCCTGTTACATATCCCACACTAGAAAGTTCGACATATAGTGCGCACCCTGCTGGTCACTCCATAGGAAATGCACATGTTTGGATCACATCAGTGTTTCAGCACACTAGGTTCAAAGGACTATACAATTAACATTAGCAGGATGTGACCATGCTCGATAATTACTGGCCAGTAGTATATGTAGTGAGGTTATGTGTATTTTCGAACACTACTATGTGTGAACACACAACATGGTTTACATACATTGAAAAGGCAGACACTTTGTTTAGTGTAATAACAAAATATATTTTTGTGTAACCCCTGCTACAGAGGAAGATTGTACTGTGAGCTATGGGCAGGGATTCACAGCTTCAGACACTGGTTCTAAGGGGAATTGGACTACATATCCCATGGACACTAGAGCCTATCTGTTCCCTCAGCCTCAGCCTATGGGAGATGGAGCAGGGGGGAAAGGGGCTGGGCTGAGCAGGGACTTGTGGGGGAAGGCTGGAGAAGGGGGAGAGCCTGGAGCCATCTTGGAAGGAGCAACATTGTCTAAAGAGACTGTGACATACCCCCTGCAAAGAGTAAATTCTACTTACAGGCAGACAAGAGAAAGGGGCTGCTGCAACCAAGAGACTACATCCTGCAGTGAGAATAGAGACAGAGAGACCAGCAGCTGTATCATCTGCACAGAGCATCCAGGTCCTGCTGACAGGAGGATTCTACCTGTGACCCCACAGCCAGCACAGACTCCTGCAATCATCACCCCTGCTGGAGTTGTAGTCAAGACAGTAAGTGCACCACCACATCCACGTGCAACAAGTTCCTGAGTAACTGGGCCCCAACAAAAGACTCATCTTATAGCTGGCCAGCAGACTGTATCAGTGAGTGATAGGGGCAGATAGGAGTGTGCTTTTGGTCTTTCACCAGAGACTGTGTGGGGTGTTAGTAGTTGGGATACACTACTGTATATTGTTTTATTACTATTGTTTCCCTACTAGGGTTTTCCCTTATGCTGATTTGTCATCTGTTCCCTACCTGGTTATTACCTTACCCAGACAGTTATCTCCCTGTGGTCTCCCTTTCCCCTAATAAATCTGTTATCCTGTTACTCCTTCTCTGGAGTGAGTGTGTACTGAAGCTGGGCAGGGGTTTTCCCAAATCAATCCCTGGCAATAACATTAACAATTTACTGCATACCCGAAGAGCTGCAATCAAGATTTGGGTGGAGGCACTGCGCTATAGTGAGGTGAGAGCTACATTACCACACACCCTGCCTACAGAGGTCGGCCCAAAGGGGTGTTACATTGGAGGCACTGCTGAGATCGATAGAAACAGTCGCCATGGGAACATTCACAGAAGATGGTGTGTTTAAGTGGTGTGAAGAGACTAGCACTGCTGAAGAATATAGTTTTGCAGTGTATGGTGAACTCCTGGAGTGTTCAGACAATGACATACTGCAGAATGTGAACTGGCTTCATGGGGTTATTCACCCCAAAGTGGTTGACCGAAGAAATGATTTTGAGAAGCCATGGTCAGCTGCGCTAATAGCCACAGAGCAGGTGTTGCAGAAAGAATTCTTCCCATCTGCAATATCTGTGTCCGCTGAACGTGGACAGAAGTGGATAATCATATGGCCTCTGCGGCCTGTGGAAACGCAACCTCAAGGTTCAAATAGTCCTGATAGAAGGCCTCATAGACGGTTACCCCCTACCCCCTCTCGTGCCACGTCAGAAGAGACCTCTGCTACTGCTGATATACTTGTGGCAACAATGGAGAAGCTAGTCAGCCAGTTTGCAAAAATGCAGCCAGAGGGGAGCTACCGTCGTTTAAGGACCTTTTCTGGGGTTCTCCCTACCCCAGCAGGAGAAGAAGGATATGACATATGGAGAGATGCCACCTTGCAGTATCTAGAAGAGTGGCAATGTACCGATGCTGCAAAGAAACAGAGAATAGTGGAGAGTCTGAAGGGCCCTGCTATGGAAGTGGTCCAGGCTGCCTGGCGAAGCAAGCCACATGCAACTTCCCAAGACTATATGGCGGCACTTGAGGATGCTTTTGGGTCCCCAGAGGATGGTGTAGACCTGCTATACAAACTCCGTACTACTTACCAAGATCCAGGGGAGAAGATGTCGGACTATCTTTACAGGCTGGATAAGCTGATTCACCGAGTAGTATCCAAAGGAGGGATTAGCTCTGCAGAAGTTGACAAGTGCCGCCTTGATCAAGTATTACGCGGAGCTCTGACCCATGACCCTATTGCTCAACGACTGAGGTGCTGTGATAAAGAGAAGATACCTCATTCCTTTCCAAAATTACTTAAGGAAGTGCGACATGAAGAAGCTATTTTGGCTGCCAGAGAGCTGAAACCCACAAGAGTAGCTGCCGTTGCTCTAGAATCTAAGTCACCAGGCCGAGAGGAGGAGCTTCTGAAGGTAATTGAGAAGCAAGGAGAGCAGATTTCACAACTCCTAAGTGTCCAGACTGAACAAGTAGAGTGGTTGCGACAGATTGCTGAGGCGGCAACTGAAAGACCCCAGCCGCTCACAAAGAAGATAGGTGATCATCCTCAGAGAAGCAGAGACCCGAAGACTGAGGGATGCTTCATATGTGGGGATCACAGCCACATTGCTCGCCAATGCCCAAAGAAGTGGGAGTTCAAGGAGCCTGTACCACCTCCCCGTTCAAAGGGTAAAATGTCGGGAAATGGGAAAGGGGGTCAGTAGAGTCCCATACTGGCCCCCTAACACTGAAGGCTCACTCCACAGTCCCATCTACTGGTACTCCGTTGGAACCACTTCCTGAAGGAATGGTGGGACCAGCCCCCCATGTGCCAGCATACATCAATGACCAACCTTGCAATGTATTGTTGGATAGTGGATCTCAAGTCTCCATCATCTTTGAAAACTGGTACAAGAAACACTTATCAAATGTACCCATACAGCCCTTATCTGGACTTGTGGTTTGGGGACTGAGTGAACAAAGCTATCCTTACCGAGGATATGTGTCTGTAGTGCTAAGGTTCCCAAGGGAAGTCGCAGGGGTGGACAAAGAGATACCCATTATAGCCTTAGTCTGCCCGGAGGCCGAAGCTGAATTGAAATCGGTACCAGTAATAGTGGGAACAAATGCAAACATCTTCTGTACCCTAGCCCAGTGGTGCCGAGAAGTTGGGGGAGACAACTATTTACAGACTCTTACCATTCACCCAGCCTGTCTAGCTGCTTATGTGAGAAAGGAAGAAGCAAAGAGAGATGAGCTCCTCCCCGAACATTTTGATCCTTGTTTTGAGGATAGTGATCTGACAGAAAACGAAAAGGAGTCAATCATAAAGGGAATGATGGAACGTGGTGCTGCTTTCTCATTAGGAGACTGGGATTTGGGTTTGGCACAAGGAGTAGAGCATTGTATCCGACTGAATGATGAGAAGCCTTTCCGAGAGAGGTCCAGAAGACTAGCCCCCGCAGACATAGAAGATGTCAGACGACACCTAAGAAGCCTGTTAGACAGTGGAGTTATCATTGAATCAAACAGCCCATATGCTTCTCCCATAGTGGTTGCTAGGAAGAAGAATGGAGAAATCCGGCTGTGTGTAGATTACCGGACTCTGAACAAACGCACCGTGCCTGACCAGTATACCGTGCCTAGGATTGATGAAGCCTTGGATTGCTTACAGGGCAGTCAGTGGTTTACTGTGTTGGACCTTCGGAGTGGTTACTACCAGATACCTATGAGTAAAGAGGATCAAGAGAAGACTGCTTTCATTTGCCCCCTTGGGTTCTACCAGCACCAAAGGATGCCTCAAGGAGTTAAGGGTGCCCCTGCTACATTCCAGAGGTGCATGGATAAGGTGATGGGAGACATAAACTTCCGAGAAGTACTGGTCTACTTGGATGACTTGATCGTGTTCGGACAAACCTTAGAAGAACACAACCAGAGGCTGTTCAAGGTGTTGGATCGATTAAAGGAAGCGGGGCTCAAGTTATCTATTGACAAATGTAGAATCTGTCAGAAGGCTGTGAAATATGTGGGACACATTGTCAGCCGGGAAGGAATCTCTACTGACCCTGCAAAGGTGGAAGCTGTAGTCCAATGGCCTAAGCCTACCAAATTAGGGGAGCTCAAGTCTTTCCTAGGATTTTGTGGGTACTACAGAAGATTTGTACCACAGTACTCAAGAATTGCAAAGCCACTGACTGACCTCACTCAGGGGTATCCTCCCCCAAGGGGAGCCACGCATTCCAAGAGGAACGCTAAGCCGACCTACTTCAAGGTTAATGGGCCATTTGGAGAAAGATGGACGCCTGCTTGTGATGAGGCCTTTGAGAAGCTAAAGTCCTGTTTAACACAGGCCCCGGTGTTGGCTTACGCAGACCCCACCAAGCCATATGTGCTGCATGTGGATGCTTCCTTTGATGGGCTTGGAGCTGTCCTGTACCAAGATTATAATGGTTCTCTGAGACCAGTGTACTACGTCAGTCGAGGGCTGACTCCCAGTGAGCGCAACTACCCTGCACACAAGCTAGAGTTCTTGGCATTGAAATGGGCAGTGGTGGACAAGTTACACGACTACCTCTATGGGGTGCATTTTGAGGTCCATACCGACAACAACCCCCTGACCTATGTGAGATCTACGGCCAAGCTGGATGCAACTGGGCACCGGTGGCTTGCCTCCCTGGCAGTGTATGACTTCAGCTTGAAGTACCGTCCTGGCACAACTAACATAGATGCCGATGCTCTATCCCGTATACCCCGGACTCTGCCATGTGATGAGGTTGAAGCATGGATAGAGGTTCCAGCTCCAGAAGTGAAAGCCATGTGTCGCTGGCAACAAGTCAAGACTAACCCCAAGCGTGGCTGTGTCAGATTTTTGGGGGGTTCAGCAGAGGCACTTCCACCCTTGTTTTGCCAGCTGACTCAGTTGAATACTGGGTTTTTGCCTCAATTAAACAAAGGCCAAATGGAGAAGGCCCAACAGGAAGATCCCTCTGTGGGGGTGGTCCGCTGGTCAGTAAAGAGAGGCCTGAGACCTGAGAGAAATGCTCTAAAGACAGAAGAGTCCAGCTTGCTGGCTCGCCAAATGGAATTCCTAGAGGTGAAGGATGGACTACTGTATCGGAAGACCAAGCGGCGAACTGGAGGGATCCGTAGGCAGCTGGTGATGCCTCTTTGTTTCAGGGACATGGTTCTAAAGGCTTTGCATGATGACCATGGACACTTGGGGGTTGAGAAGACAACCAGTCTTGTGGCAGACAGATTCTACTGGCCAAGGATGGAAGCTGACATTGAGAATTACTGCAAGTCCTGTGAAAGGTGTGTTCTGAGAAAGACTCTGCCTAGTCGCTCAGCCCCTCTGGTTAACATCACTAGTGAGGGCCCGCTAGATCTAGTGTGCATTGATTTCCTCTCCATTGAGCCAGATGAGGGTAATGTCAGTAATGTTTTGGTGGTTACAGATCACTTCACCCGTTATGCCCAAGCCTACTCCACCAAGGATCAGAAGGCAGTGACTGTGGCCAAAACCTTATGGGAGAAGTTCTTTGTGCATTATGGACTACCTGTCCGCATTCACAGCGACCAAGGTAGAGACTTTGAAAGTCGACTGATTAAGGAATTGTGTGAGATTTGCGGGATAAAGAAGTCTAGAACTACCCCTTTCCACCCGCAAGGTGATCCTCAGCCAGAAAGGTTTAACCGTACTCTCCTCAATATGCTGGGCACCCTAGACCCCAAGCGGAAAGGACACTGGAGCCGGCATATAAGTCATTTGGTTCATGCGTACAATTGCACCAAGAATGAGTCGACTGGATATTCTCCCTACTTCCTCATGTTTGGGAGAGAAGCTCGACTACCAGTGGATATTAGTTTTGGCGTATCACCTGACCAGCCATCTCGAAAGACTTACTTGAAGTATGTGTCTGAACTTAAAGAGGAATTGAATGATGCTTACAGATTGGCTGACCAGGTCGCTGGCCGATCAGGACGACGAAACAAAATCCGGTATGATCAGAGAGTCAGGGAACAAATTCTGCAGCATGGGGATAGAGTTCTTATTCGACAACTGGGTCTTCATGGAAAGCATAAGCTTGCTGATCGGTGGCGTCCAGAGCCCTATGTGGTAGTAGAAAAGCTACCTGGTGTTCCTGCATACAGAGTAAAGCAGGAGAGTGGAGGGAGGACCATCAAAACCTATCACCGGGAGCATCTGTTACCTGTGGGTCAGACAGTTCGGTGGCAACAACCTCGACCGGATAAAACCAAGTCAAACTTGCAGCATCTGAGAAGGAGTCAACGTCATTGCCGATGGACCCCTCCAAGTGTTCCTTCAGAAGGGAGTGATGGTGATTCAAGTGATGAATGGGGTCCAGACTATGGATGGGGAAGCAACCCCCCACCTCTTGAACAGCCCAGTGTGGATCAGTCTGTCAATGTGGATTGTCAAGATGAATTAAATTCAGACACTAGCTTGCCCTGTTCCCAGTCGGGGGAGAATGCAGAAGAAATTGAGTTACCTGGTGGAGAAGAATCCATGCTGGAACCTGAGCTTCAAACTAAAGAGCTAGTGGTTGAGGAGGGTGCCCCTGCCGTACACACTCGTCCCAGACGGGACCATAGGCCCCCTATGATGCTAACCTATGATAGGATGGGCCATGCTACTGAGGTCCCTAGAGTTGTACAACCAAACTTTATTAACATGTGGCCGTATTTCCCTCCTGAACCAATCTGGTCTGGGAGTGGCATGGGTATGACCCGTTGTAGTGTTGGTCAAGATGTATTCATGCATGGTGGTATGTCAGATGGTGAGTCTCCAATTCATGCTCAGACACTAATTGCAGCTCACCAGGGGGAGAGTGTAACCCCTGCTACAGAGGAAGATTGTACTGTGAGCTATGGGCAGGGATTCACAGCTTCAGACACTGGTTCTAAGGGGAATTGGACTACATATCCCATGGACACTAGAGCCTATCTGTTCCCTCAGCCTCAGCCTATGGGAGATGGAGCAGGGGGGAAAGGGGCTGGGCTGAGCAGGGACTTGTGGGGGAAGGCTGGAGAAGGGGGAGAGCCTGGAGCCATCTTGGAAGGAGCAGCATTGTCTAAAGAGACTGTGACATACCCCCTGCAAAGAGTAAATTCTACTTACAGGCAGACAAGAGAAAGGGGCTGCTGCAACCAAGAGACTACATCCTGCAGTGAGAATAGAGACAGAGAGACCAGCAGCTGTATCATCTGCACAGAGCATCCAGGTCCTGCTGACAGGAGGATTCTACCTGTGACCCCACAGCCAGCACAGACTCCTGCAATCATCACCCCTGCTGGAGTTGTAGTCAAGACAGTAAGTGCACCACCACATCCACGTGCAACAAGTTCCTGAGTAACTGGGCCCCAACAAAAGACTCATCTTATAGCTGGCCAGCAGACTGTATCAGTGAGTGATAGGGGCAGATAGGAGTGTGCTTTTGGTCTTTCACCAGAGACTGTGTGGGGTGTTAGTAGTTGGGATACACTACTGTATATTGTTTTATTACTATTGTTTCCCTACTAGGGTTTTCCCTTATGCTGATTTGTCATCTGTTCCCTACCTGGTTATTACCTTACCCAGACAGTTATCTCCCTGTGGTCTCCCTTTCCCCTAATAAATCTGTTATCCTGTTACTCCTTCTCTGGAGTGAGTGTGTACTGAAGCTGGGCAGGGGTTTTCCCAAATCAATCCCTGGCAATAACATTAACAATTTACTGCATACCCGAAGAGCTGCAATCAAGATTTGGGTGGAGGCACTGCGCTATAGTGAGGTGAGAGCTACATTACCACACACCCTGCCTACAGAGGTCGGCCCAAAGGGGTGTTACATTTGGTTTGATTCAAAAGATAAGGCAAATTAAATATAAACCAATACATCTGGCTCCAAGAAAACAAAATTTCTTAAAAAAAAAAAAAATTCCAGAGACAGGTGACATACATGGGGAAAAACATCAGTCCTGTGGCCGTGGCTCATAACGGAGGCTGTGAAAGGGGCACGGGCACGGCGCCTTCAGGAGTCATGAAGTAGTTAGCAAAGAGGTTCCTGACCACTATCCCGCGGTTGAGTTGTCTCCCTTGGCCATAGTTGACAGGGGCACTAAAAGCTGGCAGTGTTTCCACGTTCACCTCCGGGGTGGGAGCATAGTCCCGAAGGTAGTTGTGGAGAACACAGGCAGCTTTAATGACCATGTCAACTGTGCCCAAGTTCAACTGCAGGGCAGTGGTAAACACTCTCCACTGACTAGTCATGATTCCGAAGGCGCACTCCACGAAGTTACGTGCCCGGCTCAGCCTCCGGTTAAATACTCTCCCCCGTTCATCCAGCCCTCTCCGTGGGTAAGGGCGCAGCAGGTTGTTCAGTAAAGGGAAGGCTTGATCCCCTACCATGACGAATGGAGCGGGATGCGTGGTACCCGGAAGAGGAGTGGGAGGAGGTAGAGTCACGTGATCTAACAGAATTCGCCTCCCAAACTCTGATCTCAGTAGCGCCCGGGAGTCCCCAGTACTGCCATAGGAGCCGACGTCGATGGCAAGGAAACGATACGTGGAATCAACAACCGCGATCAGGACCACAGAAAAAAATTTCTTATAATTGAAATACTGTGATCCTGATCGCGGTGGTTGCTTCACACGTATGTGCTTACCATCAACCGCCCCTATACAGTTGGGGAAATTGGCCACAGACTGAAAGCCTGCTGCTGACCGCAACCAAATCTCCCGGGTCGGACTGGGCATCACGATGGGCTGCAAATGGTCCCAGATCACGCCGCACGTGCACCTCACAATTCCTGAGATGGTCGACGTACCAACCCGGAATTGGAGGTGCAACGATGCATAACTCTCCCCTGTCGCCAAGAATCTGAAAAAATGAAAAAAAAATAAATAAATTAACATTTTTAGTATTCAATGTCACATTCTGCTAAATATTACATTATTACATATTTTAACACTATATTAGATTTCACTACAAATACATGAACAAATAGTTTTAATTCAAAGAAAGCCTCTTCACCTTAACGTTATGAGCAGACGGGCCACAGGAGGGATGGATTTCCGCATGTAGGTGTCCTGTCTCTGGAGATGTGGCCTCAAAATCGAAAGTAAATGATCAAAGGCCTCCATAGGCAGCCTGACGAAGTCCTGGAACTTGTCAGGATGTCTGCAACAAATGAAGAAAAATATTGATCACAAATATTACACACAAACACACATCATAGGAAGATGTCATACGGTTTACAAATGTTGAAATTAACCTCAAACGTTGTAAGGATAAACCAAAAAAAAAATATAACATAATGGACTTTGGCCTACACATTTGGGGACAGTAACCTTTACATTTGCATATTACATTCAAAGATTAGCCAAGTTTGATGTATTAAAATCGACATACCGTCGCAAATCATCATACAGGCAACCAATGTGGCCCCGTGTCTCCCTCCGCAGATTGATGGGGTGGACCCAATATCGCCGTCCCACCTCCTGCAGACGGCGCTGCTCTGCGTCTTTTTGCCTCTGAGAAGAATTTGTTAAAAAATTACATTAATAATTTTGAAGACATCTCAATTAGTCACAAAATTATTACACTGTTGCATTTAAGGACCTTGTGTCAACAGTACTTAAGGGAGCTTGCATAAACCATACATTTAAATCAATGGTTTACGGATTATAAGCCGAAACAGTTTGTAAGGCTAGTTCGAAAAAAGGTACATAAAGCTTGACAAAAAAAAAAAAAAAAATTATACTTACACACAAACCCAGGTAATATTTACGCATCTTCCACAGGATAGAAAGCACCACGAGCTGGTGCTTGCGGCGCAGCCTCATACGCCGGGCTGGCCCATAGGGCGCATTATTAGCGCCATCAGACATCTTTGCCGATTGGTTTCTTGGATTAAAAACAATACAAGCATATGGGCGTACTTCGCGAGTGGGCGGAGATTTTATAGGGATGTGGGTGTGCTTATTTGGGCCGGGGGCAGATTCATGAATAAATTACATGCTTTCGAGCGGGGCCAAACAAGCCAAGAAACATCATGACACTACGGCCGGACTCTTACGATAAGACCGTAAGTGCTTTTCAAATACAGCCGCCAGACCACCCGGAGATGTACGGGACAGAAATTTTTACGGCCGCACTGTTACTACGTGTGAAACCGGCCTTAAAGTGTATTTGAGGGGCCTGTATGTTAGAAAGCCCCACAAAGCACCCCATTTCAGAAACTGCACCCCCCACACTCTGCAAAAGCATGTCCAGAAAGTGTTTTAACCCTTTAGGGGAGTCACAGAAATAAAAGCTAAGTGTGTAAGAAATTTGAAAATTTTAATTTTCTGTGCAGAGATTTTATTGTAATCCAATATTTTTCATAATTATAAACCTATTACCAGAGAAATGCACCCCAATATTGATTGCCCCGTTTCTGCATTTTATAGAAATACCCCATATGTGGCCCTATTGCGCTATTTGACGCAACCACAAGCCTCAGATATAAGGGAGCGCCTAGTGAATTTCAATGCCTCCGTTATATTTGGTCATTTCTGACTGTACCACTTCAGGTTGGCAGAGGCTCTGGGGTGCCAAAACCTAAAAAACACCCCTAAAGGGACACCATTTAGAAAACTACACCCCTCAAGGAATGTAACAAGGGGTGCGGTGAGCATTTGGACCCCACAGGTGCTTCACAGATTTTCCGAACAATATGGCGTGAAAAAAGAAAAATTTATTTTTTACACTAAAACGTTGTTCTAGCCTTTTTCATTTTCTTAAAGGGATAAGAGGAAAAAAAAGACACAAAATGTGTAGTGCAGTTTCTCCCGAGTACGGAAATACCCCACATGTGGACATAAAGTGCCAAGCGGGTGCAGGACGAGCCTCCAAAGGGAAGGAGCGCCAATTGGCTTTTGGAAGCTGGATTTGACTGAAATGGATTTCAAGGTCCATGTCGCATTTACAGAGCCCTCGTGCTGCCAAGACACTGGAAACCCCCCACAAGTGACCCCATTCTGGAAACTACACCCCTCACGGAATCTAACAAGGGGTGCAGTGAGCATATGGACCCCACTGGTGATGGGCACAAATGTGGAACAATGTGACGTAAAAGTAAAAAATTTCATTTTTTCACTTTCATGGCACAAATGTGCCCGTCATCAAGGGGTCCATATCCTCACTGCACCCCTTGTTAGATTCCCTGAGGGGTGCAGTTTCCAGAATGGGGTCACTTGTGGGGGGTTTCCAGTGTTTTGGCAGCACGAGGGCTCTGTAAATGCGACATGGCGTTCATCATCCATTCTAGCCAAATCCAACCTCCAAAATCCAAATGGCGCTCCTTCCCTTCGGAGGCTTGCCCTGCGCCCACATGGTGCTTTATGTCCACATGTGGGGTATTTTCGGACTCGGGGGAATGTGCTCTACACATTTTGTTTTTTTTCCCCTCTTTTAACCCCTTGTGAAAATGATAAATTCAAGGCTAAACCAACATTATAGTGTAAAAAAATGTAATATTTCATCTTCACGCCACATTGTTCCACATTTGTGCCCGTCACCAGTGGGGTCCATATGCTCACTACACCCCTTGTTACATTCCTTGAGGGATGTAGTTTCCATATTGGGGTCACTTGTGGGGGGTTTCAACTGTCTTGGCAACACAGAGGCCTTTTGAATGCAACATGGCCCCTCGAAATCCATTCCATCCAAATCCAGCCTTCAAAAACCAAATGGCGCTCCGTCCCTTCGGAGGCTTACCCTGCACCCGCATGGCGCTTTATGTCCACATGTGGGGTATTTCTGTACTCAGGGGAAATTGCTCTACACATTTAGTGTTTTTTTTTATCTTTTAGCCCCTTGTGAAAATGAAAAAATCATGACAAGATTAATGATTTAGAGTAAAAATTTTACAAAAATTACACTAAATGTTGGTCTAGCCTTGATTTTTTCCATTTCCACAAGGGGTTAAAAAAGAAAATGAACACAAAACGTGTAGGGTAGTTTCCCCTGAGTACGAAAATACCCCACATGTGGGCATAATTTGCCATATGGGCACAGGGCAAGCCACCAAAGGGACAGAGCGCCATTTAGAGGCTGGAATGGAGGATGGAGGCCATGTCGCAATTACAAAGCTCCTGTGCTGCCAGGTCCGTAGAAACCCCTGACAAGTGACCCCATTCTGGAAACTACACCCCATAAGGAATCTAACAAGGGGTGCAGTGAGCATATGGACCCCACTGGTGATGGGCACTTACGTAGAACATGTGCCGAGAAAATAAAAAATACCATTTTTTTTCATTTTCACGTCCCAAATGTGTCCGTCACCTGGGGGCCATATCCCCACTGCCCCCCTCGTTAGATTCCTTATGGGGTGTAGTTTCCAGAATGGGGTCACTTGTGGGGGGTTTCTACTGTCCTGGCCGCACAGAGGCTTTCTAATTGCATCATGGCATCCTCTAATGGGAATGGCGGCCATACCTATTTAGCTGGGGAAAAGGGACAATTCTAATTTATTTGGGGGTATTAGGCCAATTATTAGTTTATAAGGTTGAAAATGACAGGTGTCCATCAAACTCAACCTGTGTTGATCCAGAGGAAGGCAAAAACCCCTCGTGAGGCAGACAACAGTAGCCTCATCACAGGGGAAAAATTCCTTCCCGACTCCATAATGGCGATCAGAATAATCCCCGGACCAACGTGACCCCTGAAATAGGAATAAGGGACAGAATTTAGATAATGTAGAACTCCAATGACGTGTGGTATGCCTTGGAGCGATCCTGTATGCAGAGGCCGGGGGGATCAGGACAGGTGTCACACTGGAAAATGGCGTCCTTTCTGATCCCCCTGTTACGCCACACTCTGCACTTCTTCTGGGGTCTCCCTTTCTCCAGTGTGGGGGACGTCACCTGGAAAATGTTCTCCTGGTGCGATACGGGGTCCTTTATATCCAGAAGCGCTGGGTCCGCTCCATGGCTGCTAAATATTAGGGCTCTATTACTACTTCTGATATTTTCGTATCGTGACGCAAGCTACAGTAGCTCGGGCAGCGAGGGACCGGAAGAGGGGGTTGCTGGTATAAAAGTTATCCCCGTACAGGTGGTGACCTTTATCCAGCAGTGGGAAGATCAGTTCCCGGACGATCTTCTTACTTGTTCCGAGGATGGGGGGGAGGGGGCATCTGGGGGCTGCATTCGGGTGTCCCTTCCTTCATACACTCTAAGGGTACATGCACACTGCGGAATCGCGACAGATAACCCTTCGTGCATTCCGCAGTTGGCACCCGCCGGCGGAGTGATGCAGGCGCACGTCTCCACACGTGTCATAGACTCCATTCTATGCCCGGGCGGATTCCGCTCTCCGTCCAACGTATTCATTCTTTGGATGGACGACGGAATCCGCCCGTGCATAGAATGGAGTCTATGACACGGGTAGAGACATGCGCCCGCATCAGTCCGCCGGCGGGTGCCAGCTGCGGAATGCACGAAGGGTTATCCTTCGCCATTCCGCAGTGTGCACATACCCTAAATCTGTAAGAGTACCCTGAGATACGCTCACAGAGTTTGTAGAATTTCACACCATACCGTCATCTCTTATTGGGACGGTATGCTACGCTACCCCCAGACATGTCACTGGATGATGAGGATGATGAGGATGAATGGAGGAAAGAAGGATCCCCCCATTCATCCTCACTGGCTGTTTCGGTGTCGGAGGCAATAACGTATCCCTCTGATGCCGAAAACACCCTGGGGGTCATCTTTATACGGGGATTGGTATATGGGGTATGTAGTGGTGTAGTGTCAAACTTTATTAAATGTAGTGTGGTGTAATGTAGTGTTTTTTTTACGTGTTTTTTATTACAGTAAGTATAAAAAAAAAACCTACGCCAACAAAGGAGTTGCTGATAAATGCCACACTTATGTGCGGCACTTATCAGCAAACCGTGGCAGTAGAATATAGAAAAAAAAAACACCCTATGCCAAAAAGGAGGAGTTGCTGATTAGCAGCGCACTTTCGTGCGATGCTGATCAACACTCAGCGGCGATAGGGTGCGGAAAATAGAAAAAAAAAATTTGGAAAAAAAAAAAAAAAACTTTTTTACATTCTGAACGTCCTTGTAGCTGCTGATAAGTGTATTACACATATCAGCCGCTAGAGGGCAGCAGAGCGCAAAATACGGAAAAAGCCGACGCTGGAGCCGAAAATAGCCGAGAGAAGCCGAACGTGACGTCACGGAGGAAGCCGAAGACCCGAACGAACACGAGGACGCCGCGAACCCGGAAGACGCCGATCAGGAGCCCGGGACAGGTGAGTAATGTACAAATACCTGCTCTGGACCCCTCGGCTACCTAGCTGAGGGGTCCAGGGCAGGTATTTTTTATTTTATGGGACTCTGATCGCCGTGCCACCGGCCCGATTGCCGTGAACGGCCGGACGGGCCGGTGGCACGGCGATCACCATTACTTTTTACAGTAATGGCGGTCGGTGCCGTCCTCGGACAGCACCGGCCGCCATTTTTTTCCGGTTCCGATCGCAGCTATTGGCTGATCTGAATTGATCAGCCTATAGCGGCGATCGTAAGCACGGGGGGTGTTAACCACCCCCCATGCCGAGAAGCTAAGATGGCCTGCTATGATTTATAGCAGGCCATCTTCCCCGATCGATGTGTGCGAACACGCAGCGATCGGGGAAACATCGGGCGTAAATTTACGCCCTGATGCGCCAAGTACCAGGGCGCGAGGGCGTAAGTTTACGCCCGATGTCGTTAAGGGGTTAAAAGCCCCCTCTCCTAATAAAAGTTTGAATCCCCCCCCTTTTCCCATGTTATAAATAAAAATAAATAAATAAACATATTTGGTATGGCCACGTGCGTAATCGCCCAAAATATTAATTTATCACATTCTTGATCTCACACGGTAAACAGCGTAAGTGCCAAAAAATCCCAAAGTGCAAAATTGCTCATTTTTGGTCGCATAAAATTCAGAAAAATTGAAATAAAAAGCAAACAAAAAGTCACATATGCGCAATCAAGATACCGATAGAAAGTACAGATCATGGCACAAAAAATGGCACCTTACACAGCTTCATACACCAAAGGGGGGAAAAGCTATATACATGTGAATAGAGCGATTTTTAGGAACATATATTTGTTAACATTGGTTTGAATTTTTTAAAATCCATCAAATAAAATAAAAGTTATAAATGTTACATATGGTTGTAATCATAACGACTTGAGGAACATATATGACAAGACAGTTTTACCCCAGGGAGAACGGCATAAAAACAAAAACCCTCTAAATAAAAAAAATGTATTTTTTTTTCTATTTCACCACACATTTAACTTTTTTCTGCGTTTGCAGTGTACTTGCAGTGAACAAATCCAGCCCGTTATTGCAAAGTATAATTAGTGGCTCATGTGGGTTTCTAGGTGAAAAAATGCAAGTGCTATGGCCTTATAAGCACAAGGAGGAAAAAGGAAAAAGCAAAAATTGAAATTGACCTGGTCCTCTAAGGGTCCACAGTGTCCTTAAGGGGTTAAACTGATAGCTGGACTATGTACATGATGATATAGGAAAATACAAATTACTGTAGTAATCAAAAATAAATGATCTGTATGAATATATTTAAATAAAATATCATGAACAAAATGGTGCACAAATACCTGTTGTAATTACACTAGCCTACAAATGTTGCTTTATTCCTTGCTCGAAGCAGAAGACTTAACACATAAAACAAAATAAATTATTTCCAAAGATTCCCATCTACAAATTAGAAAATACAAATAACAGCTAAAATGTATTGCCTCAAAGCTTTTTAGCAGAGTTTAAACTTTAAACTTTAAAATTCCAGTCTGTTTTCCTTTTTGAACTTTACCATTTCTTTTCACCTCCAGGCATCAAGCAGTTTTGTTAATAACTGTAAATCCTTTCAGCCTTTGGTAAGCACAAGTGCTGGTGTGATTGACAGGGTAATAAAAGTGTTAATGAGACAGACCAGCAAATTCCTGGATCAATAGCTGCCAATGAAAGAAAAACAATTCTTGTCCTTATATTTTCTCTCAGATTGCTCAAAGCTGCGAAATGTACTTTGCTAATTTTTAAATCTAACTTTTTTTCTTTTTCCATTTCAGATGTTTACATTCATGAACGAAAATGGAGCAGAATTGAGTCTTTTTAACCCCTTAATGACATATGCCGTGTGGTTATGGTGCAGGCGCCTACCATGCCGTTATGGTACATGTCTTCGCTTTAAGCTGAGTTCGCTTCATAGAGGTTGAAAGCATCTAACTACGCAGAGTCATTGACAGACAGCAGCGATAGCTCTGACTTCCACCATTAACCCTGTGTGAACAGAGTAAATGAAAATAAGAAAAGAGCACCAGGATTTTAGTTTTTTTTCTCACATTTTATATTGGGGGGGGGATTATAAAAAGCAATCAAAAACTTTAATCTACACTAGAGATGCAGGGCTTTCGAGCATGCTCTGGCTTAACCACACTTGAGTGTGCTACATTAGATAAAAAGTGGCTGAAGAAGCTAGTGGTTGCTTTGGAATAGGCTGTATCCATGTTTTCTACGGTTCTCTATGTACTGTCCCAGAACAGAGGTCACAAAGCTTTTTACCACCTGTCAGAAAGTATCTCTGTCAGGTGCAACACCAAGAGCTAGGAGTTGTGATTTCCACTCCAGCCACTAGGTGTCTCACTTCTCCCCCTGTGCACCACTTTAGTTCTCAAACAATATTTTCAAGGAAAGTTTGCTTCAGTTCTCAAACTCTTGCTCCATTCTCAAACACTTTTTTGGCTCCCAGTCTTGAAGTACAGTAATACCTCGGTGTCTGAACAAAAATTTACCCGGAAGTAACACTATGAACTTTGCTTGGTAGCCGAATGTATTTGCGAACGTGGACCATAGGTTGTACCTGACGAGTTTGGAACTGGTGAGTCTTCACATACAGTACAGTACTGTAGAGGATTGCTGGAGTGCATATACTGTACAGTAGTCAATGCACCACCATCTCCCATACTTTACAGTGCTGGGGTGGGGGGTGCACTATACAGTAAAGGATGTGCAAAAAAGAGCCTGTGGAACCTCATTTAAGATTCTCAAAACACAGGACTAGCCAAATATCCCTCCAAGAAAAGGCCAGCCAGGGGGTGGCTCCTGTAGGGAAACCACTAAAACCACCATATTAAGTGGCCCCATAAGACAATGTAAAGACAAGGGGAAAAACAAGGTCAGGTATCAATCCACAAACAGCTGTTTCAGGGTGTTGACCCTCATCAGTGTGGAGCAGGATTCTGGGTAGGTGGGAGCAATGTCTAGTAGAGCCATACGAAAAACAGATCACGGATCTCAGGGATAACACTGCCAGCTGTTGGTTAAAGCGCTCAATACAGTGAAATCCTAGGTGCATTGCTCCCTGAGAAATACAAATGTGCAAAAAAGAGCCCGTGGAGCCTCATTTAAGAGTCTGAAGAGTCTCTACCTTGATATTAAATCATGAAAGTCTGGCATTTAAAGGGGTATTCCTCCCAAAATTATTTTTGCATTAATATGTTGCCCACCCATAGCTTTCCATCTTTCCAATACAAAGTTATTAAGGATTCTGCACAGTGTTGCTGTTACCTAGATGCAGTCACCCCCACTGGCCCCCACCCTCAGAGTCAGCATCATGTGTACTCAGTCTCTTTAATAGGCCGGGTGAGCGCTTCTAACCCAGTCCACTGGTGAGAGAGGATAGTGAGACGTTGACAGCTGTTGCTGCTGTTCACTGTCTGCCTCACTGACAGCAGCCCCCCGACCCACACACACTGTTTAACCCCATTCCCCCCCACCCCCCACTGTGTGCTCCCCCTCCCCCGAAGCTCACCGGCCCCTCTCCCCGCAGCTCACACGGTGGCCGCTCCTGTGAGTGCAGCCCCCCAGACACGCGATCTCCCGGCTGCCCCCTGCCTTCCCCCCCCCCTCAGTACAGCCCCCCCACTCGATCAATTTTCCTGGTCAATTTCCCCTGCCCAGAGCTCACCCTCACCCAGCGGTAGTGAGTGCAGAACTAGAGCTCCAAGCATGCTCATCCTTCTCACAGTTCATGCTGGGAGTTGTAGTTCTGCACGAGCCGGGAGAGCCAGAGGAGCGCAGATATAGGTGCAGACATGTGCAGCAAGACACACACCCCCACGCGACTTGCATGCCACTGTCCCACCCCCAGCAACTCACATGCTGTCATCCACTCCCCCGCGACTCACCCAGCGCACCGCACATCCCACCCTCCGCAACTCACCCGGTGGCCACCTGCAGCGGCCCCCCCCCCAGCCCCCCCCCATTTACAGCGGCACCTACCGCGACCCACATGCTGCCATCAACCCCGGCGACTCACATGCTGACATCCACCCCCCCCCCCCCCCCGTGACTCACCCAGCTTACCTCACGTCCATCCCTCCGCAACTCACCTGGTGACCACCTGCAGCTGCAAACCCCCCCTCCCCCTCAGGGATTCACAGCGGCACCTCCCGTGACTCACATGCTGCCATCCACCCCCCGCGACTCACCCGGTGGCAGCCCGCAGCGGCACCCCGCCCCCACGGGACCAGCTAGGTTTGGGAGCATTTTATTTTTTAACCTCTTGGGGGGAATACCCCTTTAAGTAGAAACGGCAATAGTGGTCTGAAACAATTTCAGTAATTTGTCATGTGCCCTTGAGCATCAATTACAGCTGACGACGTCTGTTCACAAGGTGCCGTATTATCTGCTGAGGATTAACACCCCACTGTTCTTGAAGGGTGGCCCTCAGGTCATTGGGGTTCTGGGGTACAGTTATGAGCCTCTAAACGACTTAGCTGATCCCATAAGTTTTCTAAGGGATTCAGGTCTGGAGAGAAAAAATGTTACTCCATGTAAGGTCCTCCAGTTTCCTATTTATGCAACCACGATGAGCAGGAATATTGTTGCCCATGAACATGAGATTAGGCCTGTGTGGTTCATGCAGAGGCATAATTACTGGATTCATGATGTTATTCAAGTAATATGGGCTTTTCACTGAACCATTCACAAAGTGTAGAGCAATTCTGCATTGACTAGGCCAAACTGCCCTGTACACTGTAACAACACAACTAGACACACCTGCCCACACTGTAACACCACCACCAAGCACCACCTAACAAGAGAACAGCAGGTTGTGCAAAAGTACTGAAACATTGAGCAGTTAGACATGTGCAATTTAAAGTTTGGAGAGGTTCACCTTAAGTTCAGCTGCAAATGAGTGCATTTTAGGTTCATCCTGTTTGTTTGCAGCCTAGTGTCCTATAGGTTTTATTGTTGCAAATGCTGTTTACGTAGAAACACTAGTGGTGCATATAACATTACTTTCTCCATTTATGACCGTTTCTCTTATGGAGCTATAAAACCTAAATCGATGTTTAAGATTTATCTTGTATTAGTGTAGTCAAATGAAATAGCTGCCACTACATTTTCAAAAATACCTCCAAGGACCACTTTCATACCTTGATCAAATAAATTGATTCTCAATGTAATAAACCAGACTATAAGACCAATTGAATTGAATCAAACTATAAAATACATTTTATTGACATAAGGTTTGTGAGCAGGGCCAATTTCTTCAATAATTAGCAATATGATCCCTTAGCACTATATGTCTTTAAAGTCCACTTTGAAGTGTTGCTAACTATTGATCATGTGAAAGGTACAGTTAACAACCTGCAACAAAATCTCTTTGTGACTGAGATCATTTTCAATTATTGATCCCTAAAAGAAAACTCCATTGATTTCAGCCTTCACTTCAACTCACAATGACGTAAAAGGAAAATAATAATAAATCCATTGAATTTCCAAGAGACAGCATAGGTGTTAAATAAAATATTGCTTCTTTAACTGACCCAGTGAGCTCTGCATCAAATATTTGCATTCAACAAAAAGAGTTAAAAGTGTTAGGCCTTATTCCCACATTCCGTGCGCAGTCCGATGTGCAACAGAATTGATCGGAACTTGCGGCATAGTGCTCCAAAACGGTTTAATTCTTTCTGGTACTGTACTGACACAGCCGTGCAACTGTATATACAGACTGTGCACGGAACGAAGTAATAAGGCCTTAGTGGTATACTTTGTGAATCACAGGTGTTCTGTTATTTCTACAGCTGCTCGGTATTAAAGATGGGTTTCCACTTCCCACCTACTATAGGTAGCACAACAACAGTCCTTTATTCCACACGATATAAAGTGAATGTCCTAAGATTTCTGTAGCCAAAGATAAAACCCATCTATAATTACTACCAAACAATAAAATCCATTAACAATACATGGATAAAAAAAAAGGTCCTCTCTAAATAATAAAAACATTTTAATTCCTACCTATTGTTATAAGCTATAGCAACCCGTGAACTGTTTAACAACAGTATTTACTCCAATGGCGTCTGGTTGTGAGTGAAAGAAAAGGGTAAGGGCCCTATTACATGGCATGGTTATCATGTAAACATTATTTCGTTTTAATTTAAATGATAATCTTTTTTTATGCAGGCAACAATCCAAAAATTGTTCACTTGATCGCATCTTTTAAGCTGACCATAAAATCATTGTTAATTGTTTGCTAAATGTACACATTGAGGGAGATTTATCAAACATGGTGTAAAGTGAAACTGGCTCAGTTGCCCCTAGCAACCAATCAGATTCCACCTTTTATTTTCTGTGAGGAATGAAAGGTGGAATCTGATTGGTTGCTAGGGGCAACTGAGCCAGTTTCACTTTACATCATGTTTGATAAATCTCTCCCATGGTTCGTTCTTTTGCTGAGATCAGAAGGCGTAAACGATCGTAGTATCGATCATCAATTACGATCATAACTAACGACTATCGTTTTGTGTGTTATGGTGAACGACTTTAGAACGGATTGTTAATCGGCGAAAACAAAAAAACACCTTAGTGGTATTGTATAACCTGCCTTTTCTTTGTAGTTGCATTTCTTCAATGTTGGAAAAATCTATGTTAGTTCATACTTCCCTTAGGTATTAAAAACCATCTTTTATTCTTTCATGTTTAAAATCCAATCTGTAACCTGAAACCAAGAACACATATTTTCCCGTTTGATTTGTTTTTTTGTAGGCTTCACATTTGTTGGGAAAAAGCCTGGTTGAGGAGTTAATCCCAGGGTATTCTCAACTTTTATCTTCCTTTTAATCATAGGAGCTACAAGGTTTCCGATGTTATCGACTTTTCTAAGCAGAAAAAACTGTTGTTCCCCTGTATTGTTTATTATTTTTCATTCCAACTGACAATGCTTAAAATTTCAACCCAAATCTTGCCATGAAATTTCTTAGTAGAATCCTAGAAGTCTTATATCAGTCCCACTGTGACTTCAACAGTTTCACCAGAATAACTTGGTTTCGTGCTTATTATATTTTCTTCATCAACCTCCTACAGTGCCTCCAGATGTAATCTCACTTTGCTTTTGCTGTATATGTTTCCATTTGAAAGTTGTTAAAAGTTTAAATAAATAAAAATTTAGGTGTTTTTGTTTAGTGTTTCTTTGAGCAATATGTAAAATATCAAAGTCAAAATCATTGGGTACATTTTCCTAATGTCCAGACTTCCTATGGCTATGTTCACACAATGTCAAAAACAGAGAAAAGGCAGCCAATTTCGCTATTTAAAAAACGTCAGTTTTTTGCCGTGATTTAACTGACTGCAATAACAATGCATTTAAGTCAGTGGGAAGACGGACGTCCAATGCACACAATGAATTGAATAATGGAAGTTTTTACCGTGGACGGCAAAATAATGAGCATGATCATTATTTTCAGACGTCTTTTGCAAACAGCGGACGTTTTTTATTAGTTGTTCACACACAGTTTGTTTTACTTTTGTCACCGTTCTTTTTCCGTTTTTACTATTAAATTCAATGGACTTTTCAAATAAGACACACCCAAAGCCCAATTAGTAATCCCAAAGTAAAATAATGAACAAACATTGCACTAAAGGGAGGCAAGATAGTTTTAGACTCAAAATGACGGACATCCTTTTAAACGGAGCAGAAAAAACGTTGTGTGACCATAGCCTAATAGTGGGTCCCTGCAATTTTTTTTTACTAATCTCTGTTTGTACAATTATAACAAAGTTTACAATGCAATTCAAATTTGAAGAGTCATGGTAATTAAAAATAACTTTTGACATGTCATCAGGCACGTGAAAAGCGGGTCTCCTTGCTAAAACCCACTGTAATGTAAAGATATGACGGGGAAAGAGTGCGGTGGCTATGCAATCCAAGCCGGCCGCTTGCTAATTCCAAGAGTTTAATGTCATTATATTCTATGACCTAGCAAGCCCATATCAGACACTAACAACCACAAAGAGTCGGCAAACCTGACACCGATCGGTTGTTCTTTCTTTTCCCTACATCAGAGCACATGAAAGATGACCCCAGATTCAAGGGTGTTGAAGCATACACAGAAGAAGACAACAAAGAACTCTCCACCTCCTTTAACCCCTTAAGGACACAGTCAATTTTTTGGCAGGGTTTTCCTCCTTGTGTTTAAAGCTACTCTGTACCCACAATCTGCCCCACGCCAAACCACTTGTACCTTCAGATAGCTGCTTTTAATCCAAGATCTGTCCTGGGGTCCGTTCGGCAGGTGATGCAGTTATTGTCCTAAAAAACAACTTTTAAACTTGCAGCCCTGTGTCAAACTGGCGTGGCCTAGAGTGTCTGTGCATTAGGCTGGCACAACCTCTCTGTCCTTTCTCTCGCCCTCATCATCATTAGGAATGCCCCAGGCAGGTATTCTCCTATTCATCAGCTGTGTGAACACTGCACATGGGCTGGATCGTAAGGCCCCTGTGCAGTGTTCACTGCAAAAGGAATAGGAAAAATCCTGCCAGTGACATTCCTAATAATGAAAAGGATAGGGAGGAGGGACAGAGGGGTGGTGCAGGGTTAGGGCACAGATACTGCAGGGCTGCAAGTTTTAAAGTTGTTTTTTAGGACAATAACTGCATCACCTGCCGAACGGATCCCAGGACAGATCTTGGATTAAAAGTAGCTAACCAAAGGTACAAGTGGTTTGGGGGGGACAGATTGTGGGTACAGAGTCACTTTAATGCTGATTTCACTCATAAAAGTTTTTGGGAAAAATGCCACTGCAGTTTTTGTGCCAAAACTAAAAGTAAATCCAACAGGAAAGAGAAGTACGATTCTTCCTTTTATAGTTTCCATCCAATTTGAATCCACTTCTGGCTCTGGCACAAAAACTGCAGTGGCATTTAAAAAAAAAAAAACTGCTTATTGTGAAACCAGCATCAAAGGAGCTGCAACACCAATCGTACTTTGCAAAGACAGCCTTAATTTTTCCATAAAATATGCTGCCAAACCGGGAAAAAAAATTGTGTGGTGAAATTGAAAAAAAAAAAAAGCAGATCTAGTAGTGAGGGCAAAAATTATTCAGATAGGAATAACTCTTTAAATAGTTGCCTTGTTTGGACATTCCTACATGTAAGGCCAATCACTGCTGTCAGGCACACAACTAACGGAAAGTAAGCTGGCAGGCTGTGAGAATGGATGTCACTACATCCTGGAAAAGCCCACAGAGTTTAGGAGCATTGCAGATAAGGTGAGCAGAAAAAGAGTGCAAATTGCTGACAAAGCAAAAGACAAAAATTAAATAAAGTGCGGGAAGGATCACAAACACCGTCTAAACAAGGCTGCATATTTTTGTTTTATGTTTTTAAGACAAATGATGACAATTACACTTTAAGGAAAAAACATGCTACAGATAGGGCTGGAAACTAGAGGAAGGAAAATCCATCACATAATTTAGAGACGTGTGGTATACCTTTAAGCTAGGTTTACACACAGTAAAATTTAAACTAAATACATATTTTTGAGTGAAAGTAAAAAAAAATGTGTAAAAAGATTAGAAAACAATGGCCGTATTTTGCAAAAGCAGGTTCAAAGTAATGATGAGCATGTTCATTATTTAAGCAGCTGTAATCAATTACAGCTCTTTTTCTAAACGGTGTGTGCACTTCTGGCCAATTCCCCATTGACTTTAATTAGGCTATGTTCACACAATGTCTTTTTTTAAACTATATTTTTATTGTTTTATTCAAAAATAGCTTTTTTTACCAATACAGATAGGGGCGTTAACAGCGTACAACATACAAGGTCGGCCAGCAGTAAGAAGTCGTAAGGAGCCCAATTTGTTAGCTAAGTCACACAACGTCTTTTTGTACAAAATAACGACCATTAATTTATTTATTTTTTAACGGCTGTTACTTTACAATAATGTCCGTCCATAATTTTCATGAACACTATTTACAGCCATCAACAGCTGCAGTTAATTTGTCTAGAAAAGACGTTGTGTGAGCATAGCCTTATACTGAAAATACAATCATATTTTGACCTAAAAATATGTCCGTATTTTACCTTTATTTTACTGTGTGTGAGCATAGTCTTAGATTTCCAACTGGTATAGTTAAAATTTAGTTCAGTAATAAAAATGCATAGACATTTAATTGGAAGATAGACAATAGTAACTGTGTTACCAGAGTGTTTGCCATAAACAAAACAGAGATGAGCTGAAGCTTTGTGTAAATGCAGCACTAAGGAGATCTAGTTGACTAATATAAGAATCACTAAGTGGTGAAAACAAGGAAATAAGAGGTGTCTTAACAATCACTTTCTCTTATTATTTTTTCCTTTCACCAGAATCTGGCCTGGTTAATCTGTGGTGTGAAATTTAACTCCTTAATGACCAAGTCAATTTTCATTTTTGCATTTTAGTTTCTTCCTTCCTGTGTTTTAAAAGCCATAACTTTTAATTAAGCATACTAGACCTTGTTTTTTGCAGGTACAATTGTACCTTTCATTTTTATCACTCCATTTTACTGTAACAGTCACATGTGATTATTGAGTATATTCAATATTGCCCAGTTTTGACTACAAATTTTTTTTTATTTTTTTGGCTTCATACTGCAACACTCCCCCCCCCCCCATCCTATATATAGACAACTGTCAATCAGTGACCGTTGAGCAGGGTGTGCTGGTGCTCATAAATATCCAGGACTATAGAGCAGACACATATAATGGAAAAGACTAGTTATTATTATTCAGGAGGGCATCTCCAAGTCAGAAGCACAGAACAGTATAGGTGATTTATCATTCTGTTCAGCTTCTCTGTCACTAGCCTATGCTACCCTTAGATAGGAAAGCATAAACCTAATGAGAGTCTCTTTAATATGCACAATTATTATTGTACAGTTATCAATTTGGGATGAGATAATTGTAGACTTGAAAGCACAACTTGATCTGTCAATAAATGCAGAAGAAATTTGCCTATTCATTATGGACTCTCAAGACGATTTCTGTAATAGGAGGATATTAAGATTAGAAATTGTTAATCAGTAATGTTCCTTTTTACCAATATTGACTTTTTTTAGTCTAAAGAAAACATTATTTTAATGTTTTTACTAAAATTATTACCGCTGATAAAACGGATCAGACTTCCAAAGCTATTATGATATATATTACAATAAATTTATTTTGTTATTATAGCATTAGCATAGTGATTTTGCAGGAGCTTGTTTTTGATATAACCTATTAAACGTCTAAATAATAATATATCTCCCAGCACTTATTACTCATTTGCAGAATGTCATGCCTACAGTGATAAAAAAAAATGACAATAAAACCCTTTGGCAATATTACTCATTCCACTTATCTAAAGGTAGAAAAATGCAAGGAAAAGAAAAGCCCCGAAGCTTCCTTATTTCACTCTCACATCATTAAAGCTTCAATAACTCTTCAATTAGATTTCCCTGGTTGATGCTATTGTTTCAGATTGATAGATGTCCTTGGTTCAACCTCAGTAGGACACCATATTGCTGCTGAGGCACACTGTCAGAAGCAATTAACTGTGTAATACCGCTGATAATCTAACATGATCCTACTTATTGCTGAAAATAGTGTATCAACCCCAATTCAGAACCTAGAAAACATGTACCAAGTAAAAGAGTCCGTCATATGGGCTTTGTTGTAGGATCGCTAAATTTAAAGTAAATTTTAAGATACCGGTAAACTGGAATTATAGTAAATTGACTGGATAAAATAACTATTGGGGAGATTTATGATGCTGCACAAGTGAAACGAACAGCAAATATTTGCATAGTTTTTGCACAACTGCTTGTGATGCACAACTGTGCAAATTTTTGCCACCAGTGAGGTGGGAAGAGGGCGAAGCAGTGATAAGCCAAATAAGACTGATGGTGCACAGGACGTGTCCCTCTACATAAATCCTGTGTAACCACATGCTGAAGGGGGGGGGGAGGGGGAGTTAAGGGGGTTATCCAGTGTCAGAAAAGCATGGCCACATTCTCCCAGAGACAGCACGACTCTTATCTCTAGTTTCTGTGGTTTGCAATTAATCTCCATTCACTTCAACAGAACTGAGTTGCAAAAATACAAAAATAGAAAGTCCACACTAACGCGTTTCTGGCTATCAGCCCTTAATCATAGAAATGATTAAGGGCTGATAGCCAGAAACGCGTTAGTTGTGGACTTTCTATTTTTGTATCTGCCTATTTGTTACTTTTAAATGGAATAAGAAATAAAGACAAAGCTTTTATTGGACGTGCTGACCTCAATTCGTGATTTCTAAAGTATGGGAGCCGTCACATGATCTTACAGACAGCACTAGTATCATGTATTATAGCACTTGTAGCCTGTAAAGCAGTGTGACCTTGACTACACCTATACCAACTATTTTCTACTATGGTGGGCTGGAAGGGAACACTGTTACACGGGGAGGGAACATATGACGCTAGGGATGATGACACAGGGGGAGGTACAGAAGAAGCTAGTAATGACGACACAGGGGGAGGGACAAAGGACGATGGATGATGGGATCTGTAGGCATTGAGCGGTGCCCAGCTCACTGCCTACACTGGAAGGTATGCTGAAATATGAAAATGAGGTCTGTGGAGAGAGAGCAGCGATTTTGGTAACTAAGATCCCTTGCCAAAATGGCATTTTATTTTTTTCATTGAAGACTGGTCTGTGAGGTGCCGCTCTTCATAAATGCCCCAATATAGGTTCCTGAATTTATAAATATTGTAACAGACAATGAGGAGAAGTTGTAGATGGAGTATATATTTCCCCAAGTTTTATCAGAATGTATGCAATAGTTCTGGTGTAAAGCCTGGTAATGGGTGCAGATGTCCAGGCCACAGCTCGACAGTCCGGGTATTAGAGTTCTAAAGGCAGAGTAATGTAATGGCCTTACAAAAGTCTGCTAGGTGCTCAGATATCTCTCTCTCTCCCTGGGGAAAAGAGATAAGGTCAAGTGTCTGTGAGAGCCCTGCTGCATAAAGTTGTATGGACTTTGCTATTTTGTGTTCTGTTGGTGCCAGGTACTAGGCCTGCAGGGAGTTAGCCAGGAGCATTGATGTTTGGTTAGAGCCGGACAGGCATAGGCTTTTATTTTGCTGTTTTATTTTGTTTTACTACAACCTGAGAAATAAAACTGTCTGCGGTCAGTTAAACCAAACCTTGGTGTGGACTGACTCCTGCATGTGTGCCTGCCAGAGTGCCTGTCTAACCCAGGAGACACCTTTCCTGCTACCTAATCCCTTACAATACTTAACAATTTATATTTTATGTAAGGAAAATATTGTATGTGTTTTATTCAATTTTTCTATTGCAAGCAAGAGACTTCTACAAAAAAAATCATTCCTGTCTTTAGTGTATTTTGGATAATTACATTTTGCCACTTGTATAACACCTGCAGTTTTATATGTGAAAGCACAATACAATTACAATATGTTTCACAGGCTAATGAACTCCAAAGGCTGAAAGTGTATGGGTATAGTTTAGAAATAAACATTGAAAACACAAAAGCAGCCAGCTTTTTTGTATTAAATGATTTTTTCCTAAACTCTACCCATACACTTTTATATTAAAAACATACTTTGTTATTTAAGTAAGTTATTTTAAAAAATAGTAAATAAAACTTAACTTTTGTTATATAAACCAAATTATTGTTAATACATGAATGAGCTTAACTATGTCGTTAAGGATATCATGATATTTTGCATATTTTATGAAGCTATTACAATATGGTGCTGACCTTTTGAACACTTGGAGATGTTTACTTTCCTTAAAGCTTATGTAGGTAAACACTAGTGCTATGCAAGTAACTCTTTTTGTACCTCAGCCAATGACATAATTACAAAAGCCTTAGTAGAAGGATAAAAGCCATAGCCCACCCAGGATATATATACTGCCTGCCATCCTTAAATAAATTAGATCTATTTTAACCATAAATGTGTCAGTATGTGATTCTTTTCCATGCACACAACAAAACTATTTATCTGACCGGCCAGCCCTTCTATGTCTCTGTACAATGTGTGAGATGGCTGAGCCAAACACATGACCACATAAGATAAGTCCCTGTGCAAAGAACCTTGTCAAAAACCTGATATTGACTGTCTGTGTTGCGATAACTGCTACTATAAGGGACTTAAGGACCTCAAGATATTATGTTAAATCTTAAAAAATACACTAGTTTCAGTGTATTAGATGGTCGATGAAGTGTTAATGTAATGGTAAACCAAATATTGTTACACTGTTTTTAGGCCTTGAAAAGTTGATGGAAAATTGTTTTAGGGTAGCTTCACACGTACCGGATTCGCAGCGGATTTCACGCTGTGAGTTTGCAGCGAAATTTTCATTACACTCCGGGATTTGTAACCCCACTCCTTTAACCCCCCCCCCCCTCCTCAGCCCGGACCATACATTACCCGTTGGTCCCCATCAGCCAATCAGTATTTTTGGGGTGTGGAACCAATTGTCTGCATTTCCGTGATTTCTTATGGGAAAATTTACTTTGGTTTAAGAGTGATTTGGTTTACAAGTATGGTCCCGGAACAAATTTTTTTTTGTGCCAATATGACAGCAGTCCAAGAAAACGGCTGCAAAAAAGACGTGTGAAGATAGCCGTACATGCCCCATAAGTATAAGTAAGTTAAAAGTTGAATTGGTAACTATGGAAATTCTTTATTTGAGACACTTTCATTCATCTGGCTATGAGTGCAAGTTTATTTTCAAGTGCAATGTATCATTCATGTGCTTGTCTTCTAATATTCCTACAAATGGTAAATATACTATGCTCTCATACATATGGATGCATATGGGTGCACATGTAAAATAACCTTTTGGTTAACACCTGCCACATGAATTTTGTAGAAGAAATGTGATTGCCATTAAGGAAATCTCTTTACTGTTTATCTGTATTTTGCAAAACAAATTACTTTCAGATGGTTTTAAAGCACAGAATCCAACTGCTTTACCTCAGAATGCGACTCATTAAATTGTAAGTAGATGGCTGTACTAGAGCAGTGACATGAAGGACACCTGACGCTGCCTGGGTTCATCTGCAGAAAGTTCACCCTAAAAGCAGCAAAACTTATTGGTTTCCAAATATTAGCCACCTTAATTGAAATCAAGCCTTGCATAACAAAATAAGACCTCGTAAATGCACTATTCATACATTCCATACTTCCTAAAGCTGATTTGTTTTCTCTTGCAAGAAGAACAATTTAAATATTAATAAAAGCCAAGATTAAACTTTTTTTACCGTCTCAGAGCTAGGTTTCTATAATTGAATAGCTGTGTATTTACAAGGCAATGTTGTTAAGATCAGGTAGAATCTGTGTAACCAAACAACCAAATGCTCATGTAGCCTAGACAAAAAAAGTTAAATGGGCTTTTAAAATACCTAGACAGCCGAGAATTGTTGTAGGAGGCTTTTTGATTGGCTGAGTAAAATATACTTCTTAGCCTCCCAGACACGGAATCCACTCGGATAAGTTCCAGCGGATTCCGTCGCTCGTTCCCGTTTGTGGCGGAGTGCCTCTTCACTGGCTCCATAGACACCATTCTATGGCCAAGGCGATTCTGCTGTCGGCCGAAATAATTGGCATGTTAGTTCTTTTGGCAGAAAGCAGAATCCACCCAGCCATAGAATCGTGTCTATGGAGCTGGTGGAGAGGCGCGCTGCCGCAAACGAGCGACGAAATCCGCTGGAACTTATTTGCACTGATTCCGTAGTGTGAACCCATCCTAAAGTAGTGAATCCTTATGGAAAACCTCTGCTGCTCTGTACAGTTCCTGAAATGGACAAAGGTGGCAGCAGAGAGCATTGAGTAAAACTGGAAAGAATACACCACTTTCCGCCGGAAATAGCTTATAAGTACTGGAAGAGTAGTTTTTTTTTTTTCTTTTAAATAAAAGTTATTTAAAAATCTGTATAACTTTCTGGCACCAGTTGATCTAAAAAAAATTAAAAAATTCTCTGGATTACCCCTTTAAAGGGGTTATCCGGCGCTACAAAAACATGGCCACTTTCTTCCAGAGACACCACGACTCTTGTCTCCAGTTCAGTTGTGGTTTGCAATTAAGCTCCATTCACATTAACGGAACTGAATTGTAAAACCCCACCCAAACTGGAGACAAGAGAGGGGCTGTGTCTGGAGAGAAGTGGCCATGATAAACCTATTAGCAGAGAAATGCACCCCAATATTGATTGCTCCGTTTCTGCAGTTTATAGAAATACCCCATATGTGGCCCTATTGCGCCTCAGATATAAGTGAGCGCCTAGTGAATTTCAACGCCGCCGTTATATTTGGTCATTTTTGACTGTACCACTTCAGGTTGGCAGAGGCTCTGGGGTGCCAAAACATAAAAAACACCCCTAAAGGGACACCACTTAGAAAACTGCACCCCTCAAGGAATGTAACAAGGGGTGCGGTGAGCATTTGGACCCCACAGGTGCTTCACAGATTTTCAGAACAATGTGGTGTAAAAAAAGAAAAATTCTATTTTTTACACTAAAACGTTGTTCTAGCCTTCATTTTTCATTTTTATAAGGGGATAAAAGAAAAAAATAAAACACGAAACGTGTAGCGCAGTTTCTCCCGAGTACAGAAATACCCCACATGTGGACATAAAGTGCCAAGCGAGCGTAGGACGAGCCTCCAAAGGGAAGGAGCGCCAATTGGCCTTTGCAAGCTGGATTTTACTGGAATGGTTTTCAAGGGTCATGTCGCATTTACAGAGCCCTCGTGCTGCCAAAACACTGGAAACCCCCCACAAGTGACCCCATTCTGGAAACTACACACCTCAAGGAATCTAACAATGGGTGCAGTGAGCATATGGACCCCACTGATGACGGGCACAAATGTGGAACAATGTGACGTGAAAGGGAAAATTGTCATTTTTTCACTTTCACGGCACAAATGTGCCGTCATCAAGGGGTCCATATCCTCACTGCACCTCTTGTTAGATTCCTTGAGGGGTGTAGTTTCCAGAATGGGGTCACTTGTGGGGGGTTTCCAGTGTTTTGGCAGCACGAGGGCTCTGTAAATGCGACATGGCGTTCATCATCCATTCTGGCCACATCCAGCCTCCAAAACCCAAATAGCGCTCCTTCCCTTCGGAGGCTTGCCCTGCGCCCACATGGCGCTTTATGTCCACATGTGAGGTATTTACGGACTCAGGGGGAATTGCTCTACACATTTTGTGTGGTTTTTTTCTCTTTTAACCTCTTGTGAAAATGAAAAATTTAAGGCTAAACCAACATTATAGTGTAAAAAATGCAATATTTCATTTTCACGCCATATTGTTCCACATATGTGCCCGTCACCAGTGGGGTCCATATGCTCACTACACCCCTTGTTACATTCCCTGAGGGGTGTAGTTTCCATAATGGAGTCAATTGTGGGGGGGTTCAACTGTCTTGGCAACACAGGTGCCTTTTAAATGCAACAAGGCCCTTGGAATCCATTCCAGCCAAATCCAGCCTTCAAAAACCAAATGGCGCTCCTTCCCTTTGGAGGCTTAGCCTGCACCCACATGGCGCTTTATGTCCACATGTTGGGTATTTCCATACTCAGGGGAAATTGGTCTACACATTGTGTTTTATTTTTATCTTTTAGCCTCTTGTGAAAATGAAAAAATCAAGACAAGATCAATGATTTAGTGTAAAAATTAAACATTTTTTACACTAAATGTTGGTCTAGCCTTGATTTTTTCCTTTTCCACAAGGGGTTAAAAAAGAAAGTGAACACAAAACGTGTAAGGTAATTTCCCCTGAGTACGAAAATACCCCACATGTGGATATAATGTGGCATATGGGCACAGGGCAAGCCACCAAAGGGACAGAGCGCCATTTAGAGGCTGGAATGGAGCCCATGTCGCAATTAAAAAGCTCCTGTGCTGCCAGGACAGTAGAAACCCCCCACAAGTGACCCCACTCTGGAAACTACACCCCATAAGGAATCCAACAAGGGGTGCAGTGAGCATATGGACCCCACTGGTGACGGAACATGTGGAACATGTGCCGTGAAAATAAAAAATAAAAAAAATTCATTTTCACGCCACAAATGTGGCCGTCACCAGGGGGCCATATCCCCGCTGCCCCCCTCGTTAGATTCCTTAGGGGGTTAGTTTCCAGAATGGGGTCACTTGTGGGGGGTTTCTACTGTCCTGGCAGCACAGAGGCTTTGTAATTGCATCATGGTATCCTCTAATGGAAATGGCGGCCATACCTATTTAGCTGGGGGAAAGGGACAATTCTAATTTATTTGGGGGTATTAGGCCAATTATTAGTTTATAAGGTTGAAAATGACAGGTGTCCATCAAATTCAACCTGTGTTGATCCAGAGGAAGGCAAAAACCCTTGTGAGGCAGACGACAGTAGCCTCATCACTGGGAAAAAATTCCTTCCCGACTCCATAATGGCGATCAGAATAATCCCTGGATCAACGTGACCCCTGAAATAGAAATAAGGGAGAGAATTTTGAAAATGTAAAACTCCAATGAGGTGTGGTACGCCTTGAAGCGATCCAGTTTGCAGAGGCCGTGGTGATCAGGACAGGTGGCACACTGGAAAATGGTGTCCTTCCTGATCCCCTTGTTATGCCACACTCTGCACTTCTTCTGGGGTCTCCCATTCTCCTGTGTGCGGGACGTCACCTGGAAAATGTTGCCCTGGTGCGATACGGGGGCCTTCATATCAAGAAGCGCTGGGTCCGCTCCATGGCTTCTAAATATTAGGGCTTTATTACTACTTCTGATATTTTCAGATCGTGCCGCAAGCTACAGTAGCTCGGGCAGCGAGGGACCAGAAGAGGGGGGTGCTGGTATAAAAGTTATCCCCGTACAGGTGGTGACCTTTATCCAGCAGTGGGAAGATCAGTTCCCAAATGATCTCCCCACTAACTCGGAGGATGGGGGGGGGCGGGCAGGATTCGGGTGTCCCTTCCTTCATATACTCTAAGGGTACGTGCACACTGCGGAATGGCGAAGGATAACCCTTTGTGCATTCCGCAGCTGGCACCCACCGGCGGACTGATGGAGGCGCGCGTCTCCTCTCATGTCACACTCCATTCTATGCACGGGCGGATTCCGCCCTCTGTCCAAAGAATGAACGTGTTAATTCTTTGGACGGACAACAGAATCCGCCCGTGCATAGAATGGAGTCTATACTAAACAAAACGTTGTCATAAATTATGAAGATCTAACATTAAACTTAACTTTTATTAACATGACTGATAAATAAACGTGCGATAATTAGTGAAGTTAAAAAACCATGATGTAACCAGTATCTATTTGACTGAATAGATGTATTTGTGTGCGGATAGAGACACTGATAGATGAGTATCAATTCAATCTTTTAGTCTGATAGATAGCATGTATCCTTCTTGTACTTTAATAGAGTGTAAGGGGAAATTGCATTCCACACTCTAAGCTAAGATTCAACTCAGTATATAGTATTAATGAAGGATATAGCAATAACGGATACTGTTGGATCAATCTGTAAATCAGACTGATTGTATCTGGTATTGACACTACATCATAAAGAGGTCTCTAAAGGAGCAGAAATGGGAATACCTCCCCGTATATCACTCCAAAGATACTCAGAACTCTGATGTAATTATCGGAACATTTAAACCGCACAGATTAGAGACTGTCAGTAGAACGCGCTAACCCGGCACAGCGGCCGTCTATACCAGGCAGACGCTAACTGTATATCAATCTAGATACGTATGACTACACCATGTTATTAAAACAGACACACACACCCACCACCAACCCCGACGTTTCACCACTACAGCGTGGCTTTATCAAGGGGACATATACTATAGTGATGTGCCGGCGATCCGAGGCAACTTAAAAAGGAAGAAACCGAACACATGTCTAATTGAGAGCAACTCCTTGTGAATTCAAAGTTGGCCTATAGTTCGGCGCGTACGTGGGTAAACCAATCATAGTAAGATTCTCTCTCGGACAGTGGGAGGGTAATTTAAATATATACGCCCATCCTCTCAAGATGTCATTGATGCGCATGACAGAGAACTTAAAGCCGCGATGATTACCTACATTTCTTATCGCGCATGTCCATGGACTTAGCTACTGCACGATAGGTATGGATACTTTGTGCGCATGTTTTGAGACATAGTTCTCTTCACAGAAAATACATACAATGCGCATGTGTCAGGACTTAGGTTATATCAAGCGGCATAGAGTCTATTGAGCATGAATTAAGACTTAGATCTTTTCACAGAAAATACATTTATTGCTCGTGATTTAGGACTCTTAATCTTTCCAGAGGAAAAAAGGGGGGGGGAGTCATTGCGCATGTATTAAGACTTAGAATTTTAGCTATAGTACATATAGATGAGCAAAATTTGGATTAACTGCGCTTCTTACAGGACTATGTTTTTGGTTCTCTATTGATAGAGTGTGACCCGTCTGTGAAGGAACAGTTTCCCATCGGACCAATATCGAGGTAAATCGTTAAACAGGAGAGAAATTACGTGAACAGTTTCCCATAGGATCTATATCGAGGTAAATCATTAAACGGAAGAGATGTTAACATATAAATATGAATGTATACTATTACAAATAGAGCACATCACTATAGAGGTATAAGAGTACTATCGCTACTACTAACTATATACATATATACAAAACAATATGTTGCGTATCTATTTTAAAGTAGAAGGATCCCAAGAAAAAACATCATTGGATATAGAGATTGTATTCTGAGAGTATTACTGTAAGGAGTCACATTTTTATATATATCCAAAAATCCACTATAGCAGGTCAAGTCAAATAAATGGTGTAAACGTGAAGCCCTCGTTCAGACCTTTTGGATGTAAACTGTCCAGTCTGTATATCCATTTGGCTTCTTCTTTCAAAAGAAGATTGCTCAAATTGCCACCACAGGGTCGCAGGGTAAGTTTCCGAAGTCCGAAAAAAGAGACGCATTTAGCATCATTTTTATGACATTCTTTTATATGTCTGGCTACTGCTGTCTCAGTGCCCGTCCTAATATTGCTTAAGTGGGAACCGATCCTGTGTTTAAATTCTTGAATGGTTTTACCCACATAAATTTTGGGACATGTGCATATTGCTACATAAATTAATCCCTTTGTTTCACAGCTCACTGCATCGAATAATTTGATTGTTCTTCCGTTTGCCGGGTTAATAAATTCAGTTCATCTTGGAATATATTTACAATAAACGCAGTAACCGCAGGGAGATGTTCCTTTCACTGTCAGGGATCTTCCAGGTAAAATAGAGGGTGTAATAAGATGACTGTGTACAAGGATATCTTTAAGATTCCTCCCTCTACGATACGTGATATTTGGGAAATCATTTAGCACGTCGTCCAAATCTTTATCACTTCTTAGGACTGTCCAATATTTTTTAATTATCTTGACAACCTCTGGGGCGCAGTTGTCAAAAGTCCCAATGCATCTGATAATTTTCTTATCATCTTTTGATGCATTGGTTGATGGGCCCAGATTGTCCATCAAATCAATCCTTGCAGTTGTTTTTGCTTTTTTATAGGCTTTGTTAAGAACGGGTCGTGGGTAGCCTCTCGCTCGAAACCTCGATTTCAGGTTCGAGCATTCCTCTTCCAACCTGCTTTCATCGGAACAGTTCCTTCATGCCCTTAGGTACTGTCCAGTAGGGATCCCCGATTTTAAGGATCTAGGGTGGCAGCTTTGCCAATGCAATAGGTTATTCGTGGCAGTCTCCTTTCTGAAGATATTCGTCTAGATATTATTGTGTTCATCAATGTAAATTTCCAAATCAAGGAAATTGATTCTTCTGCCACCGATTTCACAAGTGAATTTCATCCATATTTGATTTTGATTGAGGCTGCCTACAAAGTCCATGAGGAGTGAAAGATCACCCTCCCAAAAAATCAGAATGTCGTCTATGTAACGACCCCAAAAAGAAATGTGTTTAGTGAAGGGGCCGTTACTATCCGAAAAAACAATTAAATCCTCCCACCACCCTAAAAATAAATTTGCGAATGATGGTGCACATGTAGTCCCCATTGCCGTCCCTTTCACCTGTTTGTAAATAGTGCCATTAAAACGTAAAAATGTTGTGTGTCAAAATTAATTTAATGAGAGAAAGTGTGAAAATATTGTGTTTCTGATATTGGATACCCTTCATATTCAAAAAATTACTGACTGCTTCCAAACCTAGATCGTGATAAATATTGTTGTACAAGGACTCTACATCTAAACTAACCAAAATGGTGTGATCTGTAACTAAAATATCGTGCAATTTGGATACGGTATCTTTAGTGTCACGTAGGTATGATGGAAGTGTAACAACGAAAGGTCAGAGTATCTTATCAACATAGACACTGCAGCCTTCCGTTAAATTATTGTTCCCAGAAACAATAGGGCGGCCTGGTATGGGTTTGACTTTTTTATGCACTTTTGGGAGTGTGTAGAAGGTGGCCATGGTAGGGTTATTGTCAAAAAGAACTTTGTACTCATCATTTCTAATTAAATTATTCTTCCTAGCCTCTGTTAATAGGGATTTCAGTTCACCTAGGTACGTGACAGTCGGGTCTCTTCTAAGGACTTCACAAGTCTGGCGGTCATCCAAGATTCTCATAGTCATAGTTATATAATCATTCCTGTCCATCAGAACAATGTTACCCCCCTTATCTGAACTCTTTATTACCAATTCATTATTTCTCTTCAGATCATTAATAGCTTCCCATTCAATTTTAGTCAGATTTTTTGGAATATGTTGTTTTTTCTTATATTTACCCAGATTTGCAAAGTCCAAGCTCACCATATTGACGAAGGTTTCAATATTGTGGTATAGAGCAATAGTTGGTGTATATTGGCTTTTGGGTTTTAAATCTGTGAAGGGTGCGGAGACTGGTGGGGGTCCTATTCTAGTTTCCTCTTCCAATAGTTCAAGGGTTCTTATTGCTTCTTGTTCTCTTTTCTGAATCACAGATGGATTTCTTGATCTAATAAGATGGTACTTATGTAGAATTAATTTTCTAGCGAATAAGTTAATGTCCTTTACCCAGTTGAATTCATCAAAATCAGGGGTAGGTGCAAAGGACAAACCTTTCTTCAAAATTTCGATCTGTGATTCACTTAGGGTAACTGATGACAGGTTAATGATCTGTAATTCATTATTCAATTCCCTCTTTTCAGTCCTAAAAAAATTTGAGGAATATTTGGTATGGTAGATGTTGTGTTCATAGCCTGGATAGAACTGTGCATTGGACTTTCGATTGACATTGTTTGTAGTGGTGTAGTGATCTCTTGTGAATTGTAAACAGGCAAGGATGAAGAAGATGCCTGTGAAATAGATGGTTGTGAGGTGTCGCATGTCTGAGTTCTTTGTTTCGGCTGCGCAGCTTTTGTAGCTGGTTGATATTGTCTTGGGAAACTTTTACGTTTAATTCCTCCTTTACTAGAGGTTTCTGACTCAGAGATATCAGACTCTGAATAATCCGTATCTCTAGGTCTCGTTTTATTTCTTTGCTGTGGTTTAGGTGGTGCTTTCTTAAGGTTATATATATTCCCTGTTTCAAAGTCTGAGCAATCTCTAATAAACTTCCTGTGTTTCCTTTCCTTAATTTCTTTTTCCAGGGATTCAATGTTCTTTTGTAAGTTTTGCTCAAACTTTTTAAATTCTGGGTGTTTTGAAAAATGCTGTATCTCTTGTATTTCCTTATCTAACCTTTCATTCACCTTAGAGAAAAAAACTTCCTTCATATGTTAACAAATAGTTCATAAGGCGAAGGGAACTATCAGTGAGTAAGTTATCCCAACCTTTCTGAAAATCTGGGTCCTCAGTGTGTGAACTTGGGATAATAGGGATCCTCAGACCTCTGTACACTATCCCTTTTTGAACATAAGACTCAAGACTTGCGATCTCCCACCAAGATCTGGCATAAGATTTATAGGTCTTCTCCAATTGTTTGAACGCTGTTTTGAAAGCTTGAGTGGCCTCTAGGGTCAATGTCTCATTACTTGGTATTTGTGCAAGGAAACCGGCCATTACACTTAATTTATTAACTTATCCTATCCAAGGAGAGGGGCTAAAGAAGTGGTGCTTAAAGCTACCGAATTATCAGATCAAAAACACATAGAGCCCCAAATCTTCATGCTAGATTATAAGTACTAAACAAAACGTTGTCATAAACTATGAAGATCTAACATTAAAACGTAACTTTTATTAACATGACTGATAAATAAACGTGCGATAATTAGTGAAGTTAAGATAAAGCCACGCTGTAGTGGTGAAACGTCTGGGTTGGTGGCTGGTGTGTGTGTCTGTTTTAATAACATGGTGTAGTCATACGTATCTAGATCGATATACAGTTAGCGTCTGCCCGGTATAGATGGCCGCTGTGCCGGGTTAGCGCGTTCTACTGACAGTCTCTAATCTGTGCGGTTTAAATGTTCTGATAATTACATCAGAGTTCTGAGTATCTTTGGAGTGATATACGTGGAGGTATTCCCATTTCTTCTCTTTTAGGGACCTCTTTATGATGTAGTGTCAATACCAGATACAATCAGTCTGATTTACAGATTGATCCAACAGTATCCGTTATTGCTATATCCTTCATCTATATCATAAAAATCAAAGTCTGTCTGTCTGTCTGTCCTTCTGTCTGTCTGTCTGTCCTTCTGTCTGTCTGTCTGTCTGTCCTCTATAGACTTCCAAACGGCCTGAACCGTTTGACCCCAAATTTGGCACACAGATACATTGGGTGCCCGGGAAGGTTATTGCGAAGGTCCCGTCCCCGCCAGATGTACAGGAGGGGAGGGGGAGGGGAAAGAGCGCCCCATAGAGATGAATGGGAAAATCTCCTCACTGCAAACACAGGTGATACAATTAGCTGCAGCAGACACAGCAGTTGGAGCCTTAGCAACCAATAGGATTACTGCTTTCATTTTCACAGGGAGCAATGGTTGCTAGGGAAGCTGCCTCACAACATCCACAGTAATAACTGGTAGACCCCCTACTGCATCTATACAGTACATGTATACAGGACCCCTACTCCATCTATACAGTACATGTATATACAGGACCCCCTACTCCAACTATACAGTACATGTATATACAGGGCCCCCTACTCCATCTATACAGTACATGTATATACAGGACCTCCTACTCCATCTATACAGTACATGTATATACAGGGCCCCCTACTCCATCTATACAGTACATGTATATACAGGGCCCCCTACTCCATCTATACAGTACATGTATATACAGGACCCCCTACTCCATCTATACAGTACATGTATATACAGGACCCCCTACTCCATCCATACAGTACATGTATACAGAACCCCCTTCTCCATCTATACAGTACATATATATACAGGGCCCCCTACTCCATCTATACTGTACATGTATATACAGGACCCCCTACTCCATCTATACAGTACATGTATATACAGGACCCCCTACTCCATCCATACAGTACATGTATATACAGGACCCCCTACTCCAACTACACATTACATGTATATACAGGGCCCCCTACTCCATCCATACAGTACATGTATATACAGGACCCCCTACTCCATCCATACAGTACATGTATATACAGGGCACAACAGGTATACCAAACTGTGACTGGGTAACACTGCTACACCAGACCTGACCAATACCGCCATACTGTGACTGGATACCACTGCCAGACCTGACCAATACCGCCATACTGTGACTGGATAACACTGCCAGACCTGACCAATACCGCCATACTGTGACTGGATAACACCTCCATACCAGACCTGACCAATACCGCCATACTGTGACTGGATAACACCTCCATACCAGACCTGACCAATACCGCCATACTGTGACTGGGTAACACCGCCACACCAGACCTGACCAATACCGCCATACTGTGACTGGATAACACTGCCACAACAGACCTGACCAATACCGCCATACTGTGACTGGATAACACTGTCATACCAGACCTGACCAATACCGCCATACTGTGACTGGATAACACTGTCATATAAGACCTGACCAATACCGCCATACTGTGAATGGATAACACCGCCACACCAGACCTGACCAATACCGCTATACTGTGCTGGATAACACTGTCATACCAGACCTGACCAATACCGCCATACTGTGACTGGATAACACCTCCATACCAGACCTGACCAATACCACCATACTGTGACTGGGTAACACCGCCACACCAGACCTGGCCAATACCGCCATACTGTGACTGGATAACAATGCCACACCAGACTTGACCAATACCGCCATACTGTGACTGGATAACACTGCCACACCAGACCTGACCAATACCGCCATACTGTGACTGAATAACACTGTCATACCAGACCTGACCAATACCGCCATACTGTGACTGGATAACACCCCCATACCAAACATGACCAATACCGACACACTGTGACTGAATAACACTGCCATACGGGTAAATACAACCCTGCAGGTATACAGGACACTACAGGTATACAGGACCCCAAAACTATACACTACAAGTGCATGGGACCTCCAAAAAACTATATACTACAGGTATACAGAACCCCAAACTTTACACTACAGGTATACAGGACCCCAAAACTATATACTACAGGTATACAGGACCTCCACCAACTATATAATTCAGGTATACAGGACCTCCACCAACTATATACTACAGGTATACAGGACCCCAAACTATACACTACAGGTATACAGGACCCCAAAACTATACACTACAGGTATACAGGAACTCCACCAACTATATACTACAGGTATATAGGACCCCCAAACTATACACTACAGGTATACAGGACCTCAAAACCATACACTACAGGTATACAGGACCTACACCAACTCTATAATACAGGTATACAGCACCTTCACCAACTCTATACTACAAGTATACAGGACCCCAAATATACTACAGGTATACAGGAACTCCACCAGCTATATACTACAGGTATATAGGACCCCAAACTATACACTACAGGTATACAGGACCTCCACCAACTCTATACTATAGTTATACAGGACCCTCAAACTATTTACTACAGGTATACAGGACCCCCGAACTATATACTACAGGTATACAAGACCTCCACCAATTATACACTACAGGTATCCAGGACCCTCAAACTATAAACTACAGGTATACAAGACCTCCACCAACTATACATTACAGGTATACAGCACCAACTATATACTACAGGTATACAGGACCCCCGAACTATACAGTACAGGTATACAGGACCTTCACCAACTGTACACTGCAGGTATACAGGACCTCCCTCAACTATACACTATAGGTATACAGCCCCCCCAACTATGCACTACAGATATGCGAGACCCCTAAAAACTATACATTGTGGGTATACAGAACCCCTCCAACTATGCACTACAGGTATACACTATTTCCACTGATTAACTCAGATGAAACAATACCTTTAGCCGGGTACATTTTCTAGTTAATACTATATACAGAGTTGAATCTTAGCTTAGAGTGTGGAAGGCAATTTCCCTTTACACTCTATTAAAGTACGAGAAGGATACATGCTATCTATCAGACTAAAAGATTGAATTGATACTCATCTATCAGTGTCTCTATCCGCACACAAATACATCTATTCAGTCAAATAGATACTGGACACATCATGGTTTTTTAACTTCACTAATTATCGCACGTTTATTTATCAGTCATGTTAATAAAAGTTACGTTTTAATGTTAGATCTTCATAATTTATGACAACGTTTTGTTTAGTACTTATAATCTAGCATGAAGATTTGGGGCTCTATGTGTTTTTTATTAGAATGGAGTCTATGACATGGGTGTAGAGACGCCTGCATCAGTCCACCGGCGGGTGCCAGCTGCGGAATGCACAAAGGGTTATCCTTCGCCATTCCGCAGTGTGCACGTACCCTAAATCTGTAAGTGTATCCTGAGGTATGGTCACAGAGTTTGTAGAATTTCACGCCATACCGTCATCTCTTTTTGGGACTATACTGGCGGAAAAGACGTGTCTGGGGGGCAGCGTACGCTACGCTACCCCCAGACACGTCACTGGATGATGATGATGAGGAGGATGAATGGAGGAAAGAAGGATCCCCCACTGTGTGTCGGAGGCAATAATAACGTATGCGTCTGATGCCGAAAACACCCTGGGGGCCATCTTTATACGGGGTTTGGTATATGGGGTATGTAAATGTGTAGTGGTGTAGTGTAAAACTTTATTCCATGTAGTGTGGGTAGTGTAGTGTTTTTTACGTGTTTTTTTGACAGTAAGAAAAAATATCCCTACGCCAAGAAAGGAGCTGCTGATAAAAATCTTTTTAACCCAAAGCAACTGATCAGTGAATGATATTCACTGATCAGCTGGTAGGGGGCAGTTGGAGATTGCCGAGGCCCTCCGAACCCGAGGACCAGTGTTTCCGAAGATTTCCGACGCTGGACGACCGAACCCGGAAGTGACCCGACGAAGACACGCGGACGACGCGGACCGCAGATCGTCGCTCCGGACGCCAGGATCAGGTGAGTATAGTACACCTGCACCACACACACCTGTTCTGCACTCCTCAGCTACCTAGCTGAGGGGTGCAGAATCCGGCAAAACTGTTTTTTTACAGTATGATCGCCGTGATGGGCCGGTCGGTACTGGCCAACCTATCACTGCGATCGTGGGGGTGGCATCGGCGCCATCTTTTCTCCGAACACTAATGGCGATGGGTGCTATCTCAGCCATTGCTTTCCGGGTCACCGATGACCCGGAAAGCTGTTTTCAGCTGCTATATGCTGATCTGTATTGATCAGCATATAGCAGCGATCGTCGGCACGGGAGTGGTTAATCACCCCCCGTGCCGACGAGCAGAGATGGCCTGCTATACATTATAGCAGGCCATCTTCCCCGACCGCTGTATGTGAACACACAGCGATCGGGGAAACATCGGGCGTAAGTATACGCCGTTTGCGTTAAAGCCCACCTTGCGGGAGCGTATACTTACGCCCGATGTCGTTAAGGGGTTAATGTGGCCTCTGCCCTCTATGGTCTATAGAAAAAAAATATGGGCTGATATAACCCATGTGGGGCCACTGCTCCACTGATCTGGGCACTTTTGTTCCTTGGTCTATAACTAAGGTTACTATTACACAAAGTGATTTTTTGACGATCAAACTTAATGATAAACTAACTCAAACGACCAATATGGCGAACAATCTGAAATCGTTCACCCAATTACATGAAACAATGATCATTACTTATTATTATTGCGTTCGTCCTGTCGTCACCACTGCGTTCACCGCCAATGCAAACCACCGAACGATGTCTTATTACTTGTGAACGATTTGCAAACGATCAACGATAAAAATAGGTGCAAAATCTATTAAACGATTAACGATTTCTTGTTGGTCTTTTTTTTTTTTTTTTAAATCTTTATTTATACACATTTTCTTAAACAACCCAATACATAATTCAAACATAGTATTTCACTAATAAATACAGCATAATAAAAAAAGAGAAACAAGTAAACCAATAACAGATAAGCATATCATAATATAGTTAGGCCGCCCATATCCGTTATTCATGAAATGCATTGTTTCCAACATCTTCATAATATAAGGAAGTTTACAATTCAGCATATCATATGTTGAGTAGCGGCCGGTTTAATAATATAACATACCTGTTTCTCTATACTAACCCCCTCTCCCCCCCCGACCCCCCGACCCACGTGTGGCTGACCCCCGGGAGACATAAAGAAAAGGCAAGAAGGAAAGAAAGAAAAAACATGGAACAATGATCATTACTTAACCCCTTAAGGACCGGGTCTAAAATGGCCTTAAGGACCAAATTTTATGAATATGACCTGTGTCACTTTATTCATTAATAACTTCGGGATGCTTTTACCTTTTTGGCTGATTCGGAGATTGTTTTCTCGTGACATATTTTACTTTACATCTCTGGTAAATCGGAGACGATACTTATAATGAATCTTTATGAAAAAATCCAAAATAACGTGAAAAATTGCATTTTTCCACCTTTGAAACTTTTCTGCTTATACAGAAAATGGTTATGCCACATAAATGATATATTAAATAGCATTAGCAATATGTCTATTTTATGTTGGCAGCATTTATTAAACTATCTTTCATTTTTTTAGACAATAGGAAGCTTAAAACATTAGCAGCAAATTTCCAAATTTTCTGTAAAATTTCAAAAATCAGAATTTTTTTTTTAGGGCCCTGTTCAGGTTTAAAGTGTATTTTAGGGGACTGTATGTTATAAAGCCACACAAAGCACCCCATTTCAGAAACTGCACCCCCTAAACTCTGCAAAAGCACATCCAGAAAGTTTTTTAACCCTTTAGGGGAGTCACAGAAATAAAAGCTAAGTGTGTAAGAAATTTGAAAATTTTAATTTTCTGTGCAGAGATTTTATTGTAATCCTATATGTTTCATAATTATAAACTTATTACCAGAGAAATGCACCCCAATATTGATTTCCCCGTTTCTGCAGTTTATAGAAATATCCCATATGTGGCCCTATTGCGCTATTTGACGCAACCACAAGCCTCAGATATAAAGGAGCGCCTAGTGAATTTCAATGCCTCCGTTATATTTGGTCATTTTTGATTGTACCACTTCAGGTTGGCAGAGGCTCTGGGGTGTCAAAACATAAAAAACACCCCTAAAGGGACACTATTTCGAAAACTACACCCCTCGTGGAATGTAACAAGGGGTGCGGTAAGCATTTGGACCCCACAGGTGCTTCACAGATTTTCAGAACAATGTGGCATGAAAAAAGAAGAAATTATTTTTTACACTAAAACGTTGTTCTAGCCTTCAATTTTTCATTTTCTTAAAGGGATAAAAGGGGGAAAAAAACACAAAACGTGTAGTGCAGTTTCTTCCGAATACGGAAATACCCCACATGTGGACATAAAGTGCCAAGCGGGTGCAGGACAAGCCTCCGAAGGGAAGGAGCGCCAATTGGCTTTTGGAAGCTGGATTTCACTGGAATGGATTTCAAGGGCCATGTCGCATTTACAGAGCCCTCGTGCTGCCAAAACACTGGAAACCCCCCACAAGTGACCCCATTATGAAAACTACACCCCTCAAGGAATCTAACAAGGGGTGCAGTGGGCATATGGAACAATGTGGAACAATGTGACGTGAACTGCACAAATGTGCCCGTCATCAAGGGGTCCATATGCTCACTGCACGACTTGTTAGATTCCTTGAGGGGAGTGGTTTCCAGAATGGGGTCATTTGTGGGGGGTTTCCAGTGTATTGGCAGCACGAAAGCTCTGTAAATGCGACATGGCGTTCATCATCCATTCTAGCCAAATCCAGACTCCAAAATCCAAATAATGCTCCCTCCCTTCGGAGGCTTGCCCTGCGCCCACATGGTGCTTTATGTTCACATGTGGGGTATTTATGGACTATGGTGAAATTGCTCTAACATTTTGTTTCTACACATTTCTCTTTTAACCCCTTGTGAAAATGAAAAATTTAAGGCTAAACCAACATTATAGTAAAAAATTTAATATTTTATTTTCACAACACATTGTTCCACATTTGTGCCCGTCACCAGTGGCGTCCATATGCTCACTACACCCCTTGTTACATTCCTTCTGTGGTGTAGTTTTCATAATGGGGCACTTGTGGGGGGTTTTCACTGGCCTTAAGTCCACATGTGGGGTATTTCCGTACTCGGGGGAAATTTCTCTACATATTTTGTTTTGTTTCTTCTCTTTTAACCCCTTGTGCAAATGAGAAATGTCAAGAGTAAAATTTTTTACACTTAAACATTGGCCTAGCTGTGATTTTTTTTTAATTTTACAAGGGTTTAAAAGAGAAAAAACACAAAATGTGTAAAGCAGTATGTCCCTAGTAGGGAAATACCCCACATGTGGACATTAAGCGCCATGCGGCCGCAAGACGGGCCTCCGAAGGGAAGGAGCGCCATTTGGCTTTTGGAGGCTGGATTTGGCTGGAATGGATTTCGAGGGCCATGTTGTATTTACAAAGCTGCCATACAGCCAAGGCAGTGGAGAACCCCCACAAGTGACCCCATTCTGGAAACTACACCCCCTCAAATAATCTAACAAGGGGTGCAGTGAGCATATAGACCCCACTGGTGAGGGGCACAAATGTGGGACAATGTGACGTGAAAGTGAAAAATGCCCGTCATCAAGGAGTCCATATCCTAACTGCACCCCTTATTAGATTTCTTGAAGGGTGCAGTTTCCAGAATGGGGTCACTTTTGGGGGCTTTCCAGTGTCTTGGCAACACAGGGCCTTTGTAAATTCGACATGGCATTCACCATCCATTCTAGCCAAATGGCGCTCCTTCCCTTTGGAGGCGTACCCTGCACCCGCATGGCGCTTTATGTCCACATGTGGGGTATTTCTGTACTTGGGGGAAATTGCGCTACACATTTCATGTCTTTTTTATCTTTTAACCCCTTGTGAAAATGAAAAAATAAAGACTAAATCAATGATTTAATGTAAAAATGTACGAAAATACCCCACATGTGGACATAATTTGTCATATGGGCACAGGGCAAGCCACCAAAGGGACAGAGCGCCATTTAGAGGCTGGAATGGAGGATGGAGGCCATGTAACATTTACAAAGCTCCTGCGCTGCCAGGACAGTGGGAACCCCCCACAAGTGACCCCATTCTGGAAACTACACCATTCAAGAAATCTAACAAGGGGATGCAGTGAGCATATGGACCCCACTGGTGACAGGCACATATGTAAAACATGTGCTGTGAAGATGAAAAATACAATTTTGTTTCACTTTCACAGCACTAATGTGCCCGTCACCAGGGGGCCATATCCCCACTGCCCCCCTTGTTAGATTCCTTAAGGGGTGTAGTTTCCAGAATGGGGTCACTTGTGGGGGGTTTCTAATGTCCTGGCTGCACAGAGGCTTTGTAATTGCATCATGGCAAGCCTCTAATGGGAATGGGGGCCATGCCTATTTAGTTGGGGAAAAGGGACCATTTTAATTTATTTGGGGGTCCTAGGCCAATTATTAGTTTATAAGGTTGAAAAGGACAAGAGACCATCAAATTCAACCTGTGTTGATCCAGAGGAAGGCAAAAAACCCTTGTGAGGCAGACAACAGTAACCTCATCACAGGGGAAAAATTCCTGCCCGACTCCATAATGGAAATCACAATAATCCCTCGATCAACGTGACGCCTGAAATAGGAATAAGGGACAGAATTTAGAAAATTTAGAACTCCAATGACGTGTGGTACGCCTTGAAGCAATCCTGTATGCCGAGGCCGGGGTGATCAGGACAGGTGTCACACTGAAAAATGGTGTTCTTCCTGATCCCCTTTTATGGCACACTCTGCACTTCTTTTGGGATCTCCCCTTTTTTCCAGTGTGGGGGACTTCACCTGGAAAATGTTGTCCCTGTACGATATGGGGTCCTTCATATCCAAAAGCGCTGGGGTCCTCTCCTTGGCTGCCAAATATCAGGGCTTTGATCACTGCTTCCTGGAATTCAAGGAATTTCCCCCGGTGGCCGGCATATCAGTACAGCACAAAAGCGTTGTACATCGCTGTCTGTACCAGATATATGGCCACCTTTTTATACCACGTTCTGGTTTTTCTCGTGGCGTTATATGGTTTGAGGACTTGATCTGAGAGATCAACTCCTCCCATATACTGATTGTAGTCTAGAACACAATCAGGTTTGTTCACCACTTTTGTGGTACCACGTACAGGGACAGGGGTGGCACTATTCCTGTGAATTGTGGTCAAAATAAGGACAGGTATAACCTTTATCCAGCAGTGGGAAGATCAGTGCCCATACGATCTTTCCACTAACTTTGAGGATGGGTGGGCATTCTGGGGGTTGGTTTTGGGTGTCCCTACCCTCATATACTCTGGGGCTGGGTTCACTCTACGTATATTTCAGTCAGTATTGTGGTCCTCATATTGCAAACAAAACCAGGAGTGGATTAAAAACACAGAAATGATCTGTTCACACAATGTTGAAATTGAGTGGATGGCCGCCATATAACAGTAAATGCCATTATTTAAATACAACAGCCGTTGTTTTAAAATAACAGCAAATATTTGCCATTTAATGGCGCCATCCACTCAATTTCAACATTGTGTGAACAGATCCTTTCTGTGTTTTTAATCCACTCCTGGTTTTGGTTGCAATATGAGGACCACAATACTGACTGAAATATACGTAGTGTGAACCCAGCTTGCATCTGTAAGTGTACCCAGAGTTTGTATAGTTTCACGCCATACCGTGATCTTTTATTGGGAAGGTACTGGCGGAAATGGAGTCTTCCTTTGAAGCTCAGGAGGGACTCATCTACTGAGGTGTATTTCTCTGGGATATACATCTCAGTAAATTTGGCTGAGAAGTGCTTTATGACCGGCCGTACTTTGTACAGTCGGTCATATGAGGGATCATCTGGCGTTGCATTGTCATTGTAATACAAGAATTTTAGGAGGGCTTCAAATCGAAACAGCGCCATGGCCATTCTGTAAAGTGGGGTATTAAATATAATATCCCCACTCCAATAATGCTGAATTGTGGGGGGGGGGGTTTACTAGGCCCATGTGCAACAGGAGCCCCCAAAATTTTGTCATTTCGACTGCATCAACAGGGGTCCACGCCATGGGCCTAGCAAAAGAAGAGGATGAGTTCTGGGATAGAAATTGGTGCGCGTGCAAGTTTGTTTGCGCCACCAGGTCATCAGAAAAGTAGAGTTTGAAAAAGTCTATTTCTCTGAGACCTGTGGGGTTAATTTGGATTCCCGCCGTTGCCACAAAGCCAGGAATCTAGGGCTGATTATTTTGGGGGTCTGGGGTCCAGATAGGGTCACCTGTCTGGGGGGCGGGGGGTGGGATGGGGTCACATGTCTGGTGGGCAGGGGGTGGGATGGGATGACATGTCTGGCGGGCAGCCCAAGGCTTCCTCCTTGGACGCCTAGGTGGATAGTCATCATCACTGGATGATGATGATGATGATGATAATGATGATGAGGATGAATGGAGGAAAGAAGGATCCCCTCATTCATCTTCACTGGTCGTTTCGGTGTCGGAGGCAATAAGCGCGTATACCTCCTCCACCGAAAACACTCTCTGGGACATTTTTATTCGGGGGTTGGTATATGGGGGGTATGTAAATGTAATGTAGTGGTGTAGTGTAAAACTTTATTTCAAGTAATGTAATGTGTAATGTGGGCTAGTTTAGCGTAATGTAGTGTTTTATACGTGTTTTTAAGGGGGGGAAAAACCTACGCCAAAAAAGGAGTTGCTGATAAATGCCGGTACTTATCAGCAGACAGTGGCAGTAGGATATAGAAAAAAAAAAGGGGGGGGGACCCTACGCCAAAAAAGAGGAGTTGCTGATCAGCGGTGCACTTATGTGCGATGCTGATGAGCACTTACTGGCGAAAGAGCGCTAAAAAAAAAAAGAAGCTACCTCTTCGCCCCGAAGCCACTGATTAGTGTATTATATACACTAATCAGCCGCTAGGGGGCAGTACAACGTACCTGGAAGAAGATTGTTGGAAATAAACTATGGGAGCCGACGGAAATACACGAGGACGCCGGGGGACCAGATCGTCTCTCCATCGCCGGGATCCGGTAAGTATGGTGCTCGCACACCACACACACCTTCTCTGCACACCTCAGCTAACTAACTGATGTGGTCAGAGAAAAGTAATAACATTTATTTTTACTTAGATCGCCGCTATTGGCCGGTCCGGGCTGGGCTTCACTATACACAATGATGGTGATTGGTGCTGTCTCAGAAAGCACCAATCACCATTGATTTCCGGGGTCCCGGGTCACTAATGACCCAGGAACCGGAAAATCACTGTAGTTCGCTGATTTGAATAAATCAGCCAATTACAGCGATCGTCGGCATGGGGGGGGGTTAACCACCCCCGTGCCGACAAGCTAAGATGGCCTACTGTATATAACAGCAGCCATCGTTACCCGATCGCCGTGTGTTTACACACAGCAATCGGGTAAACCGCAGGCGTAAATGTACGCCCGTTTGCGTTAAGGCACAGGCTTTAGGGGCGTACATTTAAGGGGTTAATATCGTTATTGCGTTCGTCCTGTTGTCACCACTGCATTTACCGCTAATGCAAACCACCGAACGTCTTATTACTTGCGAACGATTTGCAAATGATCAACGATAAAAATAGGTCCAAAATCTATTAAACGACCAATGATTTTTCGTTGGTCGTTTAATCGTTGTCTGCTATTACACTAAACGATTATCATTCAAATCCAAGTGATTTAATGATTTTTCGAACGATAATCGTTCCGTGTAATACCACCCTAATTGTATAAATTACTATACGTGTTGCAACATCCAACAAACATTGCATTAAATTAGGGTACTATTACACTAAGCGATTTTTTGACGATCAGCGATTAAGATTAACGAATTCAAATGACAGCTATGGCAAACAACATGAAATCATTCACCCAATTACATAGAACGATGATCGTTACTTATAATTGTTAATGCGTTATTCCTGTCGTCGCTACAGTGTTCGCCGCTACTGCCAACGAATGAACGATGTCTTATTACATGCGAATGATTTGCAAACAATTAACAATAAAAATAGGTTCAAATTCTATTAAACGACCGACGATTTCTCGTTGGTCTTTTAATTAATGTCTGCTATTACACTTAACGATTATCGGTCAAATCCGAACGATTAAATGATTTTTCTAACGATAATCATTCCGTGTAATACCACCCTTACTTATTTTATTTATGCTTCACTCTCTGAAAATCATAAAAACTGTTGCATTGTAACAAATAGGTTTTCTATTCAGAAGCAATGTATCTGATAAAACGATTTATACCCCCATATGTCTTTGTGTTATGACCGACATGTTATTATGATTTTGTTTACATAGGTTTTACATTATTTTAATAATTAAAAACGACTTGTTTCCTAAATAAAAGATTTTCTGACCGTTATAACTTTTTTATTGTTCCATCAATGGGGCTGTTTGATGACTCTTTTTTTTGCTCCTTGGCCTGTAGTTTTAACATCTTTACATATTTTACATCTTTGGGCTATGTTCACATTACGTATGAGTCCGGCCGTATTTCGTACGCCGCCGTACATGTGCGGCTGAAAGTACGGCCGTGGGAAAAATAGACATGCGGCCAGATTGAGAACATGCGAGCGAACCGCGAACATACGCCAGTAGTAGAGTTCTGCTTCCCTAGCTTGTTTCAAAGCGATCTGAAACAGGTCATTTACTTGGAAATCTTCGCCCAGCCCAATAAAACACACAGAACCTTTTGGATCTAAAAATCACGTTCAATTTGGCTGAAACAAGTACTCCGTACGGGACCGCATGGAAATCCACGGCCGTGAGTTGGAACATTTTTGTCCTCAAACAATGGTCTTGTTTATTTTTCACGGCGCCGTATACGATCCGGCCGTAAGCTCATACGTAGTGTGCATTGTGTGGGTGTATATCGTATACTTTCAAACGAACGCATCAACCTCAAAACTACGTGCGTATATTCACGGTTCGCACTATGGCCAGAAAGATACGTAGTGTGAACATAGCCTTGGTGTAGATGGGACTTTTTGATAATTTTTTTCTAATATCTTAAAAAGGAAGTCATCAATTCAGTTCTTTTTTTATTTTTTCCTATGCAGTAATACTGTGCAGGATTAGTAACATTACATTTTAATAGATTGGACAATTACACACACAGCAATACCTAATAAGTTCTCACTTTTTTTTTTTAATGTAGCAACAGGCCAGTATACTTAAAGCAACTCTGTACCCACAATCTGCCCCCCCCCCCTTTTCCCAAACCACTTGTACCTTCGGATAGCTGCTTTTAATCCTAAATCTGTCCTGGGGTCCATTTGGCAGGTGATGCAGTTATTGTCCTAAAAATTTACTCCTCCGTGCCCTACGAGCGTATCTGTGCCCTAACTTTGCACCACCCCCTCCGTCCCTCCTCCCCACCCTCTTCATCATTAGGAATGGCACTGGAACATTTACTTCTGTTTGAACATTGCACAGGTCCTTAACGAACCAGCCCATGTGCTGTGGTAATACAGGTGGTGAATAATAGGCAATCTGCCTGGAGCATTCCTAATGATAAGGAGGGCAGGGAGGAGGGAAGGAGGGGTGGTGCAAAGTTAGGGCACAGATGCGCCCATAGGGCACCGAGCTGCAATTTTAAAAGTAAATTTTTATGACAATAACTGCATCACCTGCCAAACGGACCGCAGGACAGATCTTGGATTAAAAGCAGCTATCCGAAGGTACAAGTGGTTTGGGGGGTCAGAATGTGGGTACAGAGTCACTTTAAAGTGAAGCTTGCTCAGTGTACAGAGCCATTGAAAATACATATGGCGTTTTCAACTTGTCTCTGAAAAAATGTTAACACCATATGTTGTAGCTCACAGTACGGAATATTATTATCGGCTAATCACAATGGAGACATTAATGAAAACAGCGACTTTCTACTTGTCACTAGCTTGTGTATTATGACAAAGTCAGAGCATATGGTGGTTAGCTTTAAATAAGTAGCACAGAACAGAATTCTTCTTGTTGTGTTCAAGGGGAAAGGGTGTAATCTGCATTTGTTGGGTAACTAGGAAAGTGCAGATGGTGTAATATAGTGGTACCTCTGTTCTCAAGCACAATCCATTCTAGCAGGCTTGTTAAGAACCAAGCAGTTTGAGAACCAAGCAGTTTTCCCCATAAGAAATAATGTAAATGTTTTTAATTGGTCCCAGCATCAACCAATAGTAACTACTGTATCTGTATGTTTCACTGAAGAGAGTAAAACAAAACCTTATTCCTTATAGTGTAGATGCAGGGTGTCAGCAGGAGGAACCGGCCGGTACGGACAATACAGAAGAGGGGAGGACTGGAGGGGAAGGCCCAAGAAGGTGGCAAACAACAGGGAACCCAAAGCAGTTCAGCCACACTGTGATGCCAACAATATCTGCGCTGCGTTCGTGTCTCTTTGTGTCCTCTGTGGTGTGTTGCAGAGCGGTTTTACACAAGACTGGGTGCCGAAAAAGTATTTGAGAACCGAGCAAATGGTTGAGTTCTGAAGCAAACGTTCCTTTAAAATATTGTTTGAGAACCGACTTGTTCAAGTTCACAGCAGTTTGAGAATCGAGGTACCACTGTGTATAATTTTCTTGAAATACAACTTTGTTAATGAAGATAAACTTTTTATCTGTACTGATTCATTTACAAATAAAGTTTCAAAAAAGTGGAATGAGGAATTCTTTTTAGTGTACTGCTATTGCCTTAAACCTAGATCCCTTTAATACTTGTGAAGCTCCAATAAGGTGATGGTAATATTAGAAGTTAAAGCGATATCTTCATTTAAATAAACTTTTGACATCTGATATGTTATACGAAAATATAAAAAGTTTAGATATCGCTGGGTGTCATTCGTGAGATCCTGTAATTATAAGTTACAGTGAAGTACCATAAGTGAAGAGAGCAGTAGCTTGCTAGTCAAAGCCAGTCGGCTGATTTGATCTTTTGTGCATTGTCTGGGCATCTCTGTCTAAGCAGGGAATGTGGTGCCGATAACAATGCACAAAGGGCCAAATGTACGATACTGTGATTGTTTGTGTGGCCCTGCTGCACGATTATTCAAGCCTTGTTAAGGTATTGGAAATGAATGCCGATCTCACTGATAATTCCCTGAACATCGGGCTGTGTTAAAGGAACATTATTGTTTCCAACAGACAAATCCCTTGATCTGTGAAACTCCTTTTTGCTGGTAGGTTGTGATAGCTGATCTATGTTCATTAGGACTTATCTTAAAGGGAAAGTCCATTGAAAATGTTTATTAAAGTATTATATTGCCCCCCAAAAGTTATACAAATCACAAATATACACTTATTAGGGGAAATGCTTATAAAGTTTTTTTTCCCCTGCACTTACTACTGCATTAAGGCTTCACTTCCTGGATAAAATGGTGATGTCACGACTCAACTCCCAGAGCTGTTCGGGCTGTGGCTGCTTTAAATGCTCCAGGAGTTTGACACAAATAAAGTTTACGGCAAAACAAGCCAACATGCACGGTTGCTTTATCCTCTGCAGACCTTACCATTGTTAATTAAACACGTGGATATAAAAACGCGGCAGGCTGCCTTCTCTATATTCATTTGGTGTGGAAAACGCTCTAGGATTTCGTTAGCTAAACTGATGTTATGTAAAGCGGAAGGGGGAGTTAACTTTCCCAATATACGGGGGTATAATCTAGTCAGTATTTTCAGACACATAATGGATTGGCTGCATAATTCTTCACATTTCTCTAACCTGCAGCTAGAGCAAGCCTTGGTTTACCCGTGGGATCTATCTTGCCTTCTTCATACAACATATGCCAAATTACCGCAAGAGATTAAACAGTCTTTGTTATTAAGGGATACAGTAGTCACATGGAAGGAAATTCGCAAGAACTTCAAGCTTCCCTTTTTGCTCTCCAAACATATGCCGCTAGAACGCCACCCAGAGTTCCTTAAGGGTCAGCAGATGAGCTGGTTAAAAGTATGGCGGGATAAGGGTTTTAAGACAGTTGGGGACCTGATGGACCCTGATCAACAGAGGTGGCTCACTCCCAGCGAAATTCAACTTAAGTTCCAATTGCCGCAGACACATAATCTGTACATAAACCAGGTCCATAAATTTTGTATAACTAGGCTAAGGGATGTAAAGAAGGAATCACAACAACACACATTGGATGGCATAGTAGGGAACTCGTCCAATAAAGCCTCCATTTCCATACTCTACAACACCCTACAAAATAATTTCCTAAAAATTAACCCTAAAACCATCTTCCACAAGTGGGCCCCGCTGACAGGGGATGACGATATTACGGAGGTGATATTAGAGGGTTGGGCGACTATTAGAAAGTGTGTGGTGAATGAAAGATGGAGAGAGACTTATTTTAAGCTGGCACACTCTGCTTTATACGGATTTTACATCCTCCCCTCTCCATCCTTCCCTGATAGAATCACAGACTGCCCAAAATGCCACATGCCACTGACTAACTTATGGCATGGCGTGTGGACATGCGCATCAACTGTGTCCTACTGGAATATGATTGTCTCATACATTCAGAACCACTATAAGGTGAAGCTGACTCTCAATCCAAAAGAACTGTTGTTCCACCAACTTAGGCCCCCTGAAAGCGCTGACAGACCTAAGACCATACCCCAGTTAGTGCATATTACATTATTGGTGGCGTTGAGATGTTTGTTCACTAACTGGCTGCAACCTAATGTACCAGATATAGATATGGTGATATCACAACTGAAATTCTTTCTAGGGGTAGATAGGGTTGATACTAAGAGACACAAAGATTTGGGTACTAAACTTTTCTTTAAGAAATGGAGACCATTTATACTTTTGCACTATGACACTGATGGAATCTGTAATATTGTCCGCCCATTTCAAATGACTAAATGTTATTGCACAGAATTGCTTAAGGGTACCCTAGGAGCCCTGCAAATATCGTAGATTACAATCTAGCAGTGCTGATGAGAGGGAATATAGAGGATTAGGGAAATACCATCTCTTCTTATGCTGATCAGTTTGATGGTGTCTTTGCATGTGGAAGTGTTCTCTCGCAGTTTCTGTTTTATCCCTTTTTGATTACACCTGTTTGTAATTGCTTGTGAACACATGTACGCATTTAGTTTGGTGTATTGGGTTTACCCGATACCATTTCTGTATTTGTTCTGTGAATGTGGTCTTGAAAAAACAATAAAAATGTGTTTAAAAAGAAAAAAAAAAAAAAAACACCTTCCATGAATACCTCAGGAACCTCATCTCTGTAGTCAACACTGCCAGAGGACCTGACAGAAAGACAGACCCTCCTTAATGTACCCTGCCAATGTTGGTGTACGAGGCCTGAGAAGCCTACAGTATATGGTATTGGACCTCTAAGTGCACCTTTCATGTGGTATTAGGTCCTTCTGTGCATCCCCTAGTAGCTGGCACCCTCTGTGCAGCCCCATATAGTAACTGGCCCCCTAGGTAGTTCCCTCGTAGAAGATGCAATTCTTTCAGCCTCCTTTACAAGATGGCCTCCTGTGTAGTCCCCCTATAGCAGTGCTTTTCAATTCCAGTCCTCAGGCCTCACCAACAGGTCATGTTTTGAAGATTTCCTTAGTATTTCACAGGTGATATAATTATACTCAGTGCATCAGGTATTATCACAAGTGTCCTTTGTATGGGATATCCTCACAACATGACCTGTTGGTAAGGCTTGAGGACTGGAATTGAGAAGCACTGCCCTATAGTATATGGCATTTTGTGCAGCCCTCTATCATAGATGGCCCCCTGTGTAGTTCTCATTTTAGTAAGTGGCCCCTTGTAGCTTATAAGTACTGGAAGACTAGAGATTTTAAAAAGAAGTAAATTACAAATATGTATAATTTTCTGACCCCAATTGAGTTATTTTTTTTTTTGTAGTCTTTGGAGTACACCTTTAAGTACAAAGGTAGGGTCTTTATATCTAATAATGATTTTAGCTGTTTGCTTAAAAAGTCTTTTGAGGAAAACAAGTTGACAAATGACCCATGTTTCATGAAATATGGAGACTCAGCAACATTACAGCACAATATTATTTACTCAAGCATTCTAAATTAGTTATATTGAGAAATGCAATTACAGTTAACTAATGGACTTTCAATGAAATCTTATTAATCTCTACATAACATCATTTTTCAGTGTTAGTTTAGGGGGAAAAAAGTAAATGAATTTCACAATGGAACCGAATCTATGAAATCTAATAGGCATTCATTAATAAACTATCAAATAAAAGGAGCAGCAAGTAGATTATTGAGGTGTGAAATTTGCAACATGCATTAGAATCAAGTCACTTGTATTCTCCTAATATAAATATTGATTGAAAAAAGAATAAAATAAACAAGTAAAGCTATTAATTATCATCATCATCATCATCATCCTCAGGTTTACTTAGCGCTATCTAGTTGCTTACATAGCGAGGTTAAAGGGGTTGTCCAGCGAAAACTTTTTTCTTTCGAATTAACTGGTTTTAGAAAGTGCCAGAGATTTATAGATAACTTTTATTTAAAAATCTCCAGTCTTCCAGTAATTATCAGCTGCTATATGTCCTGCAGGAAGTGGTGTATTCTTTCCAGTCTGACACATTGCTCTCTGCTGCCACCTCTGTATGTGACAGGAACTATCCAGAGGAGTAGCTAATCTCAATAATTTTATATCTATATAATATACTGATGTTATTACTGTTGTTTCTTTATTCTTTGTTAACCCATATGTTAGCTTGTTGTACAAACATGTTAACTACTGTTGGCACTAAAGTCAGTGCTTATAGATTTTCTCTTTTGTAATATGTTCTTAAAAAACCTAATAAAAACATTGAACCAGAAAACCTCTTCTGCTTTAGACAGTTCCTGACGTAGACAGAGGTGGCAGCAGAGAGCACTATATCAGACTAGAAAAAATACACCACATACTGCAGGAAAAACAGCAGCTGATAAGTACTGGAAGACAAGAGATTTTTTAATAGAAGTAAATTATAAATTTGTATAAATTCCTGACACCAACTGAGTAGAGTACCACTTTAAGCTAAATTTACAACACAAATTTCTCAAACTGGCTATGGGCAGTACATTTTTCCTTTTGTATTGTCTCTTTTTTTTCTTTTACTATATACACATACTAGGAATCAAGTGATTTATATACCTCTTCCCACGACAGAAGCAGAGCCCACCCGATCGCTAGTGGGAGCCAACTGTCAATCACAGCTTGGCCGCCAACTGCAGAATTCGGACTGGTCCCTGTCTCTGCAGTTTAAGGCTATGTTCACACTGCGTATGAATCCGTCCAAAGAGCGAACCGCGAATATACGCACGTAGTTTTGAGGTTGATGCGTTCACTTGAAAGTATACGATATATGCCCGTACAGTGCACACTACGTATGAGCTTACGTCTGAATCGTATCCGACGCCTTGAAAAATGACCATTGTTTGAGGACGGAAATGTTGAAACTTACGGCCGTGGATTTCCATGCGGTCCCGTACGAAGTACTTATTTCAGCCAAGTTGAACTTGATTTTTCGATCAAAAAGGTTCAGTGTGGTTTACGGGGCTGGGCGAAGATTTCCAAGTAAATTACCTGCCTCAGATCGCTTCGAAACAAGCTAGGGAAGCATAACTGTACTAGGGGCGTATGTTCGCGGTGCGTACGCATGCAGCGCATGCCGATTTTACCCACGCCCGTAGTTTCAGCCGCACATGTACGGCGGCGTAAGAACTGCGGACGGATTCATACGCAGTGTGAACATAGCCTAAACCCTGTAGATGCTGCAGTCAGTAATGACCACAGCACTTAGGAGGTTGACAGGGACTCCCCATTTAGCCTATCAGCAATCCCGGCCTACTGTACTGCAGTGTAGTATCACAGATCAAAGCCTCAAGTCTACTTCGGGGGGGGGGGGGGGGGGGGGGGAAGTAAGAAGAACATATTTTAAATAAAATAAAAAAGTTTTTGTAAAAAAAAATCCAATAAAACCCTTTGTTATTGTAGAAAAATGGGGAAAAAAACATACATAATAGATATTTCTGTATACATAATAACCTGTACTATTAAACAGTAATTTCTTAAATGGCGAATACCGTAAAAATAGCCACAAATAGTGCCAATAAAAACCCCAGCTCGTCCTACAAAAAAACAAGCCCCTGCACAAATCTGTCCGGGAAAAAGCAAAAACGCCATGTCTTTCAGAATTTGGCAATGCAAATTTTAAAAAAAAAAAAATTTGTGCAAAATAAAAACGTCAAACAAACAAAATATAAATTGGGTAATTACAATAACCTGCAGGATAAATGTATCACATTATTTACACCTCACAGTAAACATCATTCTTTCAAAAATTAAAAACCGACATTTTTTTTTACATTATCATCTAAAAAATGTTATAAAATTGGATCCAAAAATCATATATACCCCAAAATGGTACCAATAATAAGTACATTTCATTTCACAAAAACACTCCCTTTCACAACCCCATCATCTGAAATGTAACAAAGATATGGCTGTCAGAATATGGCGACACAAATACACAATTTACATATCCAGTGGATAGATAACAAGTAATTGGTGGGGGTCCAACCACTGTGACCCTGACCAATCACCAAAATAGGCGTTCCTGAGTTCCCCTTTGTAAACAAATCTGCAACATGCATAGTAGACCACAGCTTCATTCACTATGCTATGGGAGTGCTCAAGATGACTGAGTGCTGTGTTCTACTATCTTTGTCATGCAGGAGTACAGAACCCCAGTTCCTGCGAAGGTTGGGGCTCAAGCAGATGGACCCCTGATTAGTTGTAGACTTGGGATAATGCCTTGCTGCATCCAAAAAGTCAAAACAGGCAGCTGAATCCAGACAAAGATGAATGAATTTAGTGACAGGTTGTAACAGACAGCGAGTGTGGACCCGCTGTGCTACTCAAACGATTTCTATCCTGCTCCAGGATACATAAGTGGGACTTCTGCAGCCAGAGGGCACCAGGTCTCTCCAGTGTGGTTCTGTTGTGAGCAGCATCTGGTCAGCGCAAGACACAGGGAAACAGGCCGAGTACATGTGGTCAGCTAGCGGGTCATTAGCAGGAGAGCTAACGCAGTACCAGGGATAAGACGGATATTGTACTCAGACAGGCGAAGGATCAGATCAGGTGGCTTCACAGGCAGGTCAGACAATCCGAGTCAGCAACAGGAAAGGTACACGATACACACAGGCACCCGGGCCAATTTGAACCCCGCAATGGGAAAGGACTTGAGGTCAGCTAACCAACTGTAACAGTGTTTTGTTTTTTTGTTTTTTGGGGGGGGGTGCTTTAAGCTGTCCAGGCATGATAGGAATTGTAGCTTTGCAACAGCTGGGCTGCAGTTTAAAGTGGTACTCCAGCCCTGGGAAATATGTCAGCATTGCAACTTTGTAATAGCATTTCTTTAAATGTCTGGTCCTGTTTTTCCATTCTCTACTTGTTCTTACTGCCAACAGAAGTTGCATGTTCTAATAGCCTTGATTGCTGTGTTGATCCTTTAGCTTGTTCTTCAGCTGCCATTTTGTGTCAAAATGTCACTGGATACATGTAAATCTGAAGGCCGGGCTTGCTTTGTCGGCTGTCTTGTGTTCGTCCACTGAAGTACGTACAATGTGACGTCCGCTGCTCAGTTCCGATTGGCAGAGCACTGTATCCAGTGATAGTTATCCCTGTGCACATACGCAAAAGGGATAGCAAGATTCAGCATCTTCCTGCTATGCCAGAGCTGGGCGCTTCCGTGCACAGTGCTGCAAAATCAGTCATGTTGCACATTCATTGTAGTGGGTTTGCTAATCTCCCCCACATGTGCAGCTAGGGGAGAGGTCACTAAGCATAAAAATGAATGAGGGAAGGGGATTTGCACTCGGCTGTGATATGGTTGGGTCTGTGTAGAAAATGGACCGCGATGGGAGTGGGTGGAAGTAGCCATCGGGTGCCAAACTGCAGAACAAAGAAATAGAAAAAGATACCAATGGTCTACAGGGTCGGTGGAAGTTGATGATTTCGGTATGGGGATACATGTGAGGTCTAGTAAAAGCATCCAGACCCACTTTTTTTTTTTTTAATGGGCTTTTTGCCTAGCGTCGGATGACCCCTTTAACACCCCTGGTCTATGTAGATAATGGAGACAATGGGGGGAATTTACAAAGACCCGTGTACAAGTACGCTGGTCTTATATAAGGCCCTGTCCCCTTTTCCCCGGCAGGATACACTAAGAAGCGCACGCCTCTTAGTGAATCCGGCCGGCCGGGCGCCTGAACTTGCACCCAGCATACTAAATCTACACCTGCTCCCAGCAGGTGTAGATTTAGATCATGATTCACGCCCCCCCCCCCCCCCCCAAAGCTCCCCCAGCCTGCCCATCGGGTGAGTGGGGTGTATGGGAGGCGTACACCAGGGAGAAGGAGCGAATCTGCACCTTCTCCTTGGTGTACGCTTTGTAAATGTCCCCCAATGCCTTAAAAAGTCAGAAACATTTACTGTAGAATCAATAGTCTTGCTTTTGGAGAATAGTTGCTTGGATTTCTACCCACCAGCTTGTTTTTCCCTAAGTATTCCAGTAATTATGCATCAAAGATTTATATGAAATTTTAGATGAATGCAATGTACAAGTTCATTAAAAGTCACAGTAGTTTAACTCTAAAGAGACTTCCTATTGTCTGAAAGGATTAATAATTAATTTCATAGAATTGAAAAACAAACAGCTAGATCACAGCATAGCCTTTACCTGCAGCTTCATATTTGCTTTATTCTCTTTAACTTTGCCATTACGTAGTTGGATTCTGATAATTTTTCAACCCATGGCATTTCAGAACAATGTCAAAACACCCTGGTATGGTCATGGTATCAGGTATCAAATAGGGGATAGGTTAGATTTTAAATCTAAATATTGACACTCAATATTGATAAAGAATTTAATAATTTAATAAAGTATGGGGAGGGGGGTTCAAAGTGTCACAAATGTTTGTTCAACTTTTGGCTCTTTACGCACATTACACAAGCTCTGAGCAGTCTAACTTTTACGTTTCCAGGGCAACTTTTAGAGATGAGAGAACTTTTAAAAAGTTAGTTCCGACCAGACTTCCGGAATTTTTTGAAAAGTTCGGTTCGACCGAATTTCAGATTTCTTCGGATTTCATAGTTTCAAGCATCTATATGATACGGGGGTAGTGTATTTGGTTGAATTTAGGGCTCTACATGTCAGTAACATCATTATCTTGTTATCTCAAAGTCATTTTTTTTTTTTAGACTTCAATATTCACCATTACAGGGTCTATGCAGGAAACTCACCATTACAGGGTCTATGCAGGAAATTCACCATTACAGGGTCTATGCAGGAAATTCACCATTACAGGGTCTATGCAGGAAAAAGCTGACAAATGCAGTGAAGGAGCAGCAGTAGTCATTGGAGGCCAGTGGAGGTCCAGCAATAGTCATTTAAGGCCAATACAGTTGCAGCAGTAGTCATTGGAGGCCAGCGGAGGTCCAGCAATAGTCATTTGAGGCCAATACAGTTGCAGCAGTAGTCATTGGAGGCCAGTGGAGGTCCAGCAATAGTCATTTGAGGCCAGTACAGGAGCAGCAGTAGTCAACATGGAGGCCAGTACAGGAGCAGCAGTAGTCAACATGGAGGCCAGGCAGTAGCAACAGTAGCCAACATGGAGGCCAGGCAGGAGCAGCAGGAGCCAACATGGAGGCCAGGCAGGAGCAACAGTAGTCAACATGGAGGCCAGTACAGGAGCGGCAGTAGTCAACATAGAGGCCAGTGAAGGCCATGCAGTAACCAACATGGAGGCCAGGGCAGGAGCGGCAGTAGTCAAGATAGAGACCAGTACAGGAGCGTCAGTAGCCAACATGGAGGCCAGTACAGGAGCGGCAGTAGTCAAGATAGAGGCCAGTGAAGGCCCAGCAGTAGCCAACATGGAGGCCAGTGAAGGCCCAGCAGTAGCCAACATGGAGGCCAGTACAGGAGCGGCAGTAGTCAACATAGAGACCAGTGAAGGCCCCGCAGTAGCCAACATGGAGGCCAGTAAAGGCCCCGCAGTAGCCAACATGGAGGCCAGTGAAGGCCCCGCAGTAGCCAATATGGAGGCCAGTACAGGGGCGGCAGTAGTCAACATAGAGACCAGTGAAGGGCCAGCAGTAGCAAAAATGGAGGCCAGTACAGAAGCGGCAGTAGCCAACATGGAGGCCAGGGCGGGAGCGGCAGTAGTCAACATGGAGGCCAGTGAAGGCCCAGCAGTAGCCAACATGGAGGCCAGGGCAAGAGCAGCAGTAGCCAACATGGAGGCCAGGGCAGGAGCGGCAGTAGCCAACATGGAGGCCAGGGCAGGAGCGGCAGTAGCCAACATGGAGGCCAGGGCAGGAGTAGCAGTTGTAATGGGGTGACATGAGCAGCAGAAGCAGAATAATGAGGTCCATGGACAGGAGAGAGGTAGCAGGGCAGCAGCAGCAGGAGGAGTGGTGAAATGACCAGTAAGGTCTAGTTCACATATAGGCCATAATATAAGCTGAAAAGGTCCTACATCTTGGTGACAACAGGACCAAATCCTACTCTGTGGTATTGTGGTATCAGGAGCAGGTGTCACAAAGTCCTTATCTATCCATGTGGCGTTCAATTTGATGAAAGTCGGACGTTCCACACTATCACCAGACAATCTGGTTCTCCTGGGAACGACAATATGACCTGATACGCTGAAAACTCGCTCGGATGACACACTGCTGGCCGGACAGGAGAGTATCTCCAAAGCAAGTGCAGCGAGTTGTGGCCAGACATCTAATTTTCCCACCCAGTAGTCCAGGGGTTCCGGCACGTTAGGTGGCAACGTAGAGTTCAAAAACACCTGGACTTGCTGTTTGAGGTGTGCCGCCATGTCCTGCTGCTGTGCGGGTGCTCCTGTTACCCCGGCCTGTGGCTGCATGAAAGCGTGCATCATGGACATCAGGTTTAGACTGGTGCCGCTGCTCATGCCACCCAAGCTGCTAGAGGAGGATGTGGAGGAGGCAGCGCTGCTGGTGTGGCCCTGGTGGGAATGGCGTGAATAAAAGCGCCATGTTCCAAAGGCTGCCACTACCTGTGCACCCAGCATCTCTCTATAATAATTAATTTTTTCCTCCTGTTGGGAAGGGTGAATTAATTCACACAGCTTGTTGCGATACCGTGGATCCAGTAGTGTGCCCAGCCAGAAGTCGTCCCGTTGACGAATCCTTTGCAAGCGTGGGTCAGCCTGAAAGCATATCAACATGCGCTTGGCCATTTCCACCAGGGAGTGGGAAGGAGTCCCCGCCTCTGTCTTCACAGCACACTGCCAATGAGTACTGCCTCCATCCTCCTCATAGCCCTGCATATCCTTCTCTGGCCCCCCTCTGGTCTGGCAGGAAGGCTCATCACCTTCTCCTCCACCCGTCTCCCCTAAGAGTTCCTGTGCATTCAGGTCCTCCTCCTCAACTTCCTCTGCCTTCTCCTTCGCCAAAGCTCCTCCAGCGACCCAGGCTGTGACAGTGGCAAGACCTGTTCCCCATCGCCACTGAGTCGCATTAGCTCCAGTACATGAAGCATGGGTATGATGGCACTCAATCCTGTGTCTTGCCCACTGACCAGAAAGGTGGCCTCCTCAAAGGGTCGTAGCAAGCGGCAGGTGTCACGCATGAGCTGCCACTGGCCGAGCTTCAGGTTACACAGAGGAGTCGTTGTGTCCGCCTGCATCAAGAGGAAAACAGTCAAGGCCTTCCTCTGCTCATAGAGCCGGTCCAGCATGTGGAGGGTGGAGTTCCATCGCGTGGCTATATCGCAAATGAGACAATGGTTGGGAAGACCATTCCTCCTCTGCAGGTCGAGAAGGATGTGGTGAGAGCGACTTAAATGGCTGAAATGGTTACACAGCTTTCGAGTCATTGACAGCACAGTCTGTAACTGGGATGAAGACTTTAGAAAGTGTGTAACTATTAGGTTTAAAACATGTGCTATACACGGGGCGTGCCGCTAACCTCCTTGACGCAGCGCAGAGAGAATGTTGCTCCGATTGTCACTCACCACCGTCCCAACTTTAAGATGCCGCGGAGTCAGCCACGAGAGGATTTCTGTCTCGAGCAGGTGGTGCAGCTCTTCCCCTGTGTGTCTCCTTTCCCCCAAGCCGGCTAGGTGCAGCACAGCGTGACACCTCCGTGCTACACCCAAGTGGTACAAGGGAGGACCACTGGCGGTTGAGGAGGCTTTGGACCTATTTAAGGAGGTGGAGGAAGACCGCGACACAGGAACCTTGCTGTGACAACGGGGTGGTGTCATCTCCCTTCCCTGGCCAAGTTGCTGGGGGTCCGCCGGCCATATTACATTTACCCACTGAGCAGTAATGGACATATACTTCCCTTGCCTGTAATTACAGCTCCAGATGTCTGTGGTTAAATGTACATGTCTGCTCACTGAATGGCTCAGCAAATCAGCAACCTTTTCGCGAACATACCTATACATGGCCGGCATAGCTGTGTTGGAAAAGTAGAGTCGACCTCTTTAAACGGCAGAGCCTGGAGCACCAGCAACTTGGCCAGGTGGGCGTTCAGCTTGACTGCTGCGGGATTGCTGGGTGCATATGTCTGCCTCCGGTATAGGGACTCCATGATGACAGGCTGCCTACTTCTAGCAAAGTTTATTAAAGTGTCATATGCTCCTGCGCTCTTGAAACGTCGCGATCTTCCTCATGGATGTGTTGGATTTTTACCCCCTGCCATGAACAACGTCCGGATGACTATTAGCTGAAATAGGATGCTCTGAAAAAAGACTTTGGGTTCATTTACACAGAAAGATTATCTGACAGATTATCTGCCAAAGATTTGAAGCCAAAGTCAGAAACAGACTATAAACAGAGATCAGGTCATAAAGGAAAGACTGGGATTTCTCCTCTTTTCAAATCCATTCCTGGCTTTGGCTTCAAATCTTTGGCAGATAATCTGTCAGATAATCTTTCTGTGTAAATGGACCCTAAGCCGCTACAACACACCGCGTGATATATGCACGAAAACTGTATTGTGAACATGTATATGTTTCTATGCTAAAAAGAGAAAAAGATAATGAAGTTTTGAGCAGTTCAAAAGAAATCGGTGGTGTGTTTGTTCCTTTTTTGTATGTGGGCTGAGTTACAGGCTGAGGAGCGGACTTAATGAACACACGAGTTAACCCAGGTGTTGAATAGGATCCTGTTCATACTGTTGTTTGTTGCTGCATTAAGGATGCCCAGATGAATATCCATGAAGGGACATAAGCCAGCAGAGCAAATTAGCTATTGATTAAAGTGAAGATTTAGCAAGAACTTCGCTGATGATGGAGGTAAGAAGATTAGTCCAGTGCACTATGGAAACACAACAGCAGGATAGAGTCTTTATATTTTGTTACTGTTGTAGATACATTTACATCTGCAGTCCAGTAAAGTCTTATCTTTTTGAAGAATTATTAGACTAGTACGCAACAACTTAGAAAATGGCATGGATGTGAAAAGTATATGACATCGCATAAAAAACAGGGGTATTCCACACAAAAGGTATTGTAACTTATCCACAGGATAGGTGACAAATCCATGGTCATTATAGGCCCAACTACTGGGTTTGGCTGAGCAGGCTGTCGCTGAGTAAAAGAGCTCATCTCGGCAGTGCCAGAGCCAGGGGCGTAACTAGAAATGGCTGGGTTCCATAGCAAACTTTCCAATTGGGCCCCCCCTTCCCCGGAAATGCCGGGTCAGTCCTCTAAAATGGTGCCTGAAACACTAACTCTGCCCCCCCCCCAGTGCACATGCAAGTACGGCAGAGCAGAAGATACCTACATCTAGGGCCATATTTATAGCTCCTGCACTAAACCTGAAGATGTTCCCTTTTCACTCACCAATTATCATCATGATTTACTACTTTATTAACAATCATATTGATAATTGATCAGTCTTTGGCTATGTTCCCACATTTGCGTCACCAAATGCAGCTCCAACTAAATACTGGTAACAGCACATGACTTCTAGAGAAGAAATGGGTGCATGGTTTTGGCCACAGGCATTGTCTGAATCTTTTTTTCTACATAATCTGCATATCATCTGTAGCGATTCTCATCACAGGATTGGTAAGTAATAGCTTCAGATAATCCACATTTAACAGCACCATACCAGACCTGATACCATAATATAAATCCTATATAGACCAAAATTATCTCTTATGGATACCCTATACCACAGAAAAATCCTACAAAGAAAAAGGTATCACTCAAAATTATTCATATAAAAAAAAATTCCTTTATTAAACATATTGGAAGAATAACATGATAAAAAAACACATAAAAACTGTATATAAACAGAAATGCAGAAGTGGTATGGGTACACCACAGATCCCAACCGGACATATGGGTTATAAAGGAAGCGCATAAATATTGGAGGGGAGCATGAGAATAAATATAAAGTGCAGGTGCTCAAGTATACCTCCTATAGTCTCCCTCCCCACAAGTACTGTTCCTAAATCCAACCTGAGTAGGGCAATCATCTTCCAAAGTAAATAAGAAACAAAGTGCCAGTGCAGCTAAATATATACCTCGATGTCTGATGGTCCGTGGGTCCCTTCCTTTCGCGTACAAGAGCTTGATCACGGGGCTGTATTACTAGTGCGGTCCTCCCGCTATTTATGCTGTGTCCACCCTCCATCTTGGGACGCTTCCGCCAAGCGTCCTACGTCACCATGCCGATGACGCAACGCCGCTCCGTTTATCCGCCCGCCCATCCCATGACGTAGTCTCAGGAGAGCGGAGGGATCAACGTAAGCGCGACGCCTTGCCATAGACACGGGGACGCAGACAACTTCGGCTTCCGCGTCCGATGCAGGTGACTGAAACTAGATTATATGCAATAACCAGGAAGCTGATTCCCCCTACGGAGTCCATATAAGGCACACAAGTCAGATGGATATAGATTGTCTAGTGACATATTAAACCATATCAGATCTATATATTGATTATAAAGGCCATACATAATAATACAATAACAATACATTAAAGAACAATATCCCTAATCCTTAAACAATCATATTGAATATGTGTATCAAAATCATGTGTACCATCAATGATAATGTGATTATTTAAATATTAAATAATGTACATTAAAATGCATATGTGCCTAAAAATGTGTCATAAGTAATTAAAGTGCATGAATACCTGCATGTGCCATTTGTATATAGTGATGAATTCATGAATGTTCATAGAGTTCTTCATAATCATAAATCGTGTCTATATGTAACGTGAGAGTGTACCATACTGTAGTGATCAAAAAGGAAAAACAACAAATGTGTCACAGCAATCCAGGCACCCCTGGAATGGTCTCACAAACCCTCCAGTGTGCCCCACTTGTGAATATCCAAATCTGGCCGTGAGCCAGCAAACACCCTCCCACCACCCTCCCAAGTGACATCCCCTTCACCCATACCCACCCCCCTATTGGGAACCACCCGGGCCCTCACATCCACACACCCAACCCCACACATCCACTCACACCTACACCCAACATCTAAAACATAAGTGCTTGGCCTCTTGTGAAGATATTTGATGCATGGTTAATCATCTGTCTTTATCCGCAGATGGGGGTACTCCTCTGTTCCGGACTCAACATCGGTAAGTATAAGGACGCATTTCAACAATCTAAAATCAAATATATAAAAAAGCGAAATTAATAAAATTAAAAACAAATACAAAGAAAAGTTAGCCAAAGCAACAGCGATCTACCTAGTTTCACAAAAACGGGGCAAAGCTTAACACTTCATTGAGACCTTTTGGGCGAACATTATCTACTTTCATGATCCACCGGGTCTCTAGTTGGGCCAATCGTTTTTTCCAATCGCCACCACGACTATCGATATAGACCTTGTCTATCCCTCAGATTTTTAGGCCTCTTGGATCACATTGGTGGGCAATCTTGAAGTGTCTGGGTATCAGTTTCAAATTCATTAGATCATCCTCAGTTTGGGCTCTCATTATGTCGTGTACATGTTCCCGCACACGTACTTTTAGTTTTCGGGAGGACAGACCCACATAAATTAGGTTACAGGGGCATTTGGCATAGTAGACTACCCCCTCAGACTTACATGTGATGTTCTTGGTTATCTTGAAGGTTTCAATCCATCACTGGACACAAAATCCTCGGCTCTTTCAACATTCGGACATGCCACACACATCCCACTGGGGAAACTTCCCCATTTGGGGCCTTTTGAGCCGCATTCCTCAGGGTTACTCCTTTATGATAGCTATGAACAAGTTCATCTTTCAAATTTCTGGCACGTTGGTATGTAATTGCGGGACTATCGCCAATCCATTTCTTCAGGCTGGGGTCCGTCTGCAAAATAGGCCAAAATTTTTGTAAAACTGTTTTCACTTGATACCACTGTGAGTTGAATGGGGTAATGAATCTGACCACTTCTTCTCGTTTAGTGACTCTTTTCTTGGGGAGTAGCAATTCACTCCTCTGTACTGCTTTTGCCCTATCCAGACCTCTCTTGATGTTTCTTTTGCTGTATCCTCTTTCAGTAAATCTCCCAGACAGATCCACCGCCTGTCTAGAGAAGGAGGCCTCGTCCGAGCACAGTCTCCGAGCACGCAGAAACTGGCCTACTGGAATTCCCCATTTGGTGGACTCAGGGTGGAACGATGAAGCATGCAACAGCGAGTTCACTGAGGTACTTTTCCTGTAAAAGTCTGTCTGAACGTAACCCATTGCATCTTTGGTGATCAGAATATCCAAAAATTCAACGCATTCTTGGCTATATTTTAACGTAAGCCGGATGTTCTTATTGTTGTTCAATGTTGTCATGAATTTCAGGAGTTCTTCCTCTGTGCCCTGCCAAATTAGAAGGACATCATCAATAAAACGTGTCCACATGTGCACCTTACTGATGTTTTCAACTGGATGGATTAAAAAGATATCCCTCTCCCACAGCCCCAAAAAGAGGTTGGCATGTGAGGGCGCACAGGCCGCCCCCATAGCCGTCCCCTGGAGCTGCAGGTAGAGGGACTCCTTAAACAAGAAAAAATTGTGTGTTAACACAAATTCTAATGACCTCATCAAGAAGTCCACTACTGTACAGTCAAGGGAGCTCATCCGCAGGAACCTTTCCGCTGCCTCTAAGCCATCTGTGTGGGATATGGAGGTGCAAAGAGCCTCCACATCACACGTCACCAACCACATGTCCTTTTCCAGATATACTTGATCTAATTTCTTCAATACATCCCCCGAATCCAGACCTGATATCACCATACTGTGACTGGATAACAATGACATAGCAGACCTGATACCGCCATACTGTGACTGTATAACACCACCATACCAGACCTAATACCATCATACTATGACTGGATAACACTGCCATACCAGACCTGATACCACCATACTATGACCGGATAACACTGCCATACCAGACCTGATACCACAATACTATGACTGGATAACACTGCCATGCCAGACCTGATATCACCATATTGTGACTGTATAACACCACCACCATACTGTGACTGGATAACACCACCATGCCAGACCTGGTACCACCATACCAGACGTGACCAATTCCACCATACTGTGACTGGAAAACACTGCCATACCAGACCTGACCAATACCACCATACCGTGACTGGATAACACGGCCATACCAGACCTGACCAATACCGCCATACTGTAACTGGATAACACGGCCATACCAGACCTGACCAATACCACCATACTGTGACTGGATAACATGGCCATACCAGACCTGACCAATACCATCATACTGTGACTGGATAACACTGCCATACCAGACCTGATACCATCATACTGTGACTGCATAACACCACCATGCCAGACCTGATACAACCATACTGTGACTGGATAACACTGACATAGCAGACCTGATACAACCATATTGTGACTGAATAACTCCACCATACCAAACCTGATACCACCATACTGTAACTGTATAACACCGCCACACTAGACCTGATACCACCATACTGTGACTGGATAAGACCTCCATAGTACTATTTTGGGGTAGATGAGAATTATTAGTCTCTTCTCATTCAAGGTTTTATAGGATTTGATATGGTCATAAAAAAAATATAATAATTTTGGTCCTGAGTACGGTGATCACCACACATGATCAATACTGTTCTATTTTCATACACTCGAGGTTTCCACATGTGGTGATACCAGAAATGATTATCTATCTTTTCCGATTAAAAAAAAGAATGGGACAGATCAAATTCACATACATGAAAGGCTATTATTATGCATAGGGATGAGCTTTTCAGTTCTGCAGGAGCTGCACTCACAGGGTAGCTTTGTATATAGACTTTGTGGGACTACAACTTCCAGAGTGGTCTGTCTATGCAGTCTGTGCCTCATTTGAGTCTTTGGGGGGAAAGGGGGGCACAGACTGCAGGTCACATTGGGAGATGTAGTCCTACACTATCACAACTCCTGACAATAGTTGTGTGTAAGCAGCCACCAGCATCCCCCTTTATCAGTGACCGTATGTACTCACACAAGTTTATGTCGCTGTCTGAGGTCCATCAGGAAAGGGTCAGAGGTCATCCATCCTCCGTGTAGACAGATAGTAGAAGCTGATGCAGAAGAAGAGGAGTCTCTCCTCCAATAAGCGCTGCCCCACAGTGACCGGGGGAGAGAGGGAGGGGAGCACCGATGCTTATCCCCCTCTCTCTGTACTCTGGACAGGTGTCAGTGATGCCGGGCCCTGTGTGGGTGAGTGTGGACCCGGCTTCTGTGCACAAACCATTCTCCCCTGGTTACCTAGTGTCAGGATAAACGTCCTGAACAGCTAACCAGATGACATCACGCAGGCTGAACTGGCCGCCGGGCCCCTTGATGAGGCGGGCCCCATAGCAGTGTCTTCGGCTGCTATGGCGGTAGTTCTGCCACTGGCCAGAGCTGCAGGCCCTCAGATGAACTCACAACTGGAGTCCTGGGGGACTGAGGTAGCAGAATATGTGCTTTTTATTTTCAGCCCATCTTTGTAACAAAGGTGTTTTAGTCTTCAGATATCCCCTTTAAATGTTTATTTTTTATTATTGGATAACCCCTTTTAATAGACTATACACCCTTATAATTATACTACTGTCAATAATTCAAGGAAACAATGCAAAGCAGCTGTACAGGTTTTGTTCACAAATGACCTTGCTGCTTTTCAATGGTCTTCTCTTGTGATGGCGGGATTAGACCATTATTACAGTTCATCTTGGAACAAAAGGTTTCAATGAAATGCTTGGCTGAAGATGCATAGATAAATTATATAGGATTTGGAGCAAGAAATTACTTTGCTACAGAGTCGTTTTCTTGGGTGTATTGCAAAATGTGGTCACATTTTTCAACCTTTGACTACCTCGCCCAACTTAAATGCCATCAGTGAGCAGCCCATGAAGCAGCAAAAGTGAGAAAGGAACCATATAAAGGTCATGAGAAGAACATCATTTTTCCCTCTTATCGTTTTGTCAGATGGCTGCACAGAATATTTACACATAAGCTGGTGGTGCATGCTAACGTATGGCAATAAAAATAAACTTTAAACCACTTTAGTGCTCAACAATTTTTCCTAACGTTTCACCAACGTTTTCGTATTTGAATCCTTTACCTCACTGGGCAGAGCTTTGCCATAAAATTACAATTTATTTTTTTTTTTACCCTGAACAGAATAGTATATAAATTATGTGAGTTTCATGTGTAAATGATTATTATGTCTAACAGCTGGCAACATAAGCTGAAAATGCTCTTCTATTACTACTAATATCACATTGAACTACTGTATTTTTAGCTCCTGACTATAAGATAAGTCCCAAGACAGAAGAAAAAAAAAGATATTTTATGTAAATAAACTTCCCTGATGGTCTAAGGCAGTGAAGGGGTTACTGCAGTGAATGGGGGGAAAGTTTATTGAAATGACAGAGCCACTTCAACATTCTCCATGACAGTACATTATACCTACAAATACTCAGCATTAAAAATTTGCTGCAATACACACACAGCTCTGCAACATAAACATACCCACAGACACACACACCTCTGCGACATCACCATACACAAGCAGCTTTGCTTCATACACACAGAAATACAGACACACACACACACGCATTTAATACAGATTACCCCTACAGTATGTACAGGAAGCCGTTCTACCATGTGACCGTGACATCATCGATGGTCCTGCAGATCCTTTAGCTCCCGTTTTTGGCGAGTTCTTTCCTATGGAGCTTTACATGTAGGAACCTGGATGTGATTCACGTCACCTCCAGATTCGTCTCCAGTCTGGCATTGATTTCACAGATCAGTGCCCAGCAGGACAAGGGAGAAGATTGTGCAGCTATCAGTAGCTGCACAGATCACCCAGTAGTTGGGCACAAAACTGAATCAGCACTGTGCCCAACCTTTCGGGATTTTTCTTGCTAAAAAGTGCAGAAAGCTAGAAATAAGCTCTATATTCACAAACAGTAACATAAAAGCAAGAAACAACAGTAAAATAGATATAAAATGCGGACGGATTTTGAAGCTAGTAATCAGGCCCGTATCTGCCATGAGGCGAAGTGAAGTGTTCGCCTCAGGCGGCAGATAACACAGCCCTTGGGGGGGGCGGCATGAAAGTAATGTTCTGCTCTGCTGTTAACTCTTTCTGTATTGCAGAATGTAAGTGATGCATAGTAATACTCTACATTCTGCAGTACTGAAAGAGTTAACAGAGCAGCCCGTTTTATGGCTCTTCTCCGGCTCCTGAGGTCAGAGGTCAGCAGTTGCAGATTGTTGTTATCCTGTCAGGTCACAGGATAGGATACTCAGCTGAGGCATTAATCATGTTGAATGGGGGGACCTGGGAGTGCTGGAGTTCTTGTATGGGGAATGTGAGGGGCACTATGCACATGGTAATATTACAGGGAATGTGAGGGGCACTATGCACATGGTAATATTACAGGGAATGTGAGGGGCACTATGCACATGGTAATATTACAGGGAATGTGAGGGGCACTATGCACATGGTAATATTACAGGGAATGTGAGGGGCACTATGCACATGGTAATATTACAGGGAATGTGAGGGGCACTATGCACATGGTGATATTACAGGGAATGTGAGGGGCACTATGCACATGGTAATATTACAGGGAATGTGAGGGGCACTATGCACATGGTAATATTACAGGGAATGTGAGGGGCACTATGCACATGGTAATATTACAGGGAATGTGAGGGGCACTATGGGCATGGTGATATTACAGGGAATGTGAGGAGGGCAGGGGGCATGATAATCTTTTAGGGGGAATGTGGGGGAACAGGGATATAATGCTGAAATGCAATTTTTCAGCTCATTCAACTACAGCTGCTAGTACTGCTTCATCTGTGTCTTGCTTATTTAACATAAAAATAGAAAATCGAGAATTGTCTCAAGATTGAAAAAAAAATAAATCAAGATTTTATTTTTTTGGCCACATCGCCCGGGTGAGCTATGTCAGTTCTCACCTCAGGCGACAGAAAAGCTAGAAGAGTTATTCACTGATCCTTCTGTCAGTTGCTGTCCTTGGGCACAGTATCGAAATCATGAAAATTCCGACACTCGTCCCCGCACGCTCCCGCTTCCCTGTCTGTCCCATAGACTCCATTCTATGGTTAGGCAGATTTCGCCGTCCGCCCAAAGAATTGACTTTGGGCAGACTGCGGAATCCAGGGCAAGTTATCCATGTGATTTTCGAAGTGTGCAAGGGCCCTTCCAACTACAGCTCCTGATCAGGACAGCTTCAGCAAACCCATATTTAAAGGGGTACTCTGGGCATTCAGCTTCTTTAAATTTTACTGGGGCTGCATCACCCATAGTTGAGTATGACGTTCCCCCTTCCCTCTTCCCCCACCACCCTTTTTTCTCTCCCTCCCTTTCCTCCCTCCCCTATCTCCCCCCTTTCTTTTACCCCCTTTTTACCTTCCTCTCTTCCTCCCCCCCCTCTTTTCTCTCCCTCCCTTTCCTCCCTCCCCTCTCTTCCCCCTTCCTGTTTTTCCTTCGATTCCCTTTCTTTCCCCTCCCCCCCCCGTGTCCCTGTGTCCTACTAACCAACACTTATCCTGCCTTTATAATATCATAAGGTTACGATTATCCATGCTTCAGTCCTAATCATGTAACACAATAATCCATTCCTATTTCCAATCATCAGAAACACAAGGATGCAGGTCAAAACTTCTTTATTTTACATTCACATTACAAATATCACCAATACAGAATAATCCAGCCGAGCCGGCCTCTCATCACTTAGCAACCACTCCGATACACTACGGCATGACGTCACCACAGACGCACGCCGGCGGAGCGTCAGTACGCGCGCAGGACAGTGCGCATGCACACTACACATAATTACCGAGACGGCACACAGACCGGGCAGCCATCTTGCAACATGGATCGCCAGCCACAAGCAGTGCAGACTGCAGTAACAGGTAGAGACACACAGCCGTCAGAGCCTCATGGAGACAGGTCTCCCTCACTATCAGTACACTCATGCTTTCTTTCCCTCTTTGCAGCTAGATACAGTGCTACCTCACTACGCCAGGATTCACATGGACATAGGGAACACAGGTATCCTTCCACCTCTCTCCCTCCTTGCCCGTCCATTCGGTCCAGCCATACATACTATAGAGACTTATGACATCAAATAGTGTAACAAGATACCTCTTATGTGCCCTATTTCCATACAGCAGTATGGTAACCATGCCTCCTTTGCTTATAGCTTTCTGACGGTTATCCACAATAGGACACTGGGATGAAAATATTATTTATGGATGTTTCCTTATGACTACATGATCTCTTATGTTACTATTGTGCATTAATGTTTATAATTGACCAGAGGCAAAGTCCTTGACACACTACTCTAAACTTCTTGTTTATTTAACCTGTATATACTGTCCAGTGTCTGTTTCTCACTGTCAGTTTATTTTTGCTGCTACAGCCATGCCTGTTCTGGAAACTATTTGCACTGCAACTGTGACTATGTAGTCCCTATTACTCTCAGGTTCATGTATATTGTATATGTGTTTAACTCTGTGCAGTGGTATGCAAAGGCTGAGGATCACGTGACCAAGCCCTGTAACCATGGTTCCTCCAATGGCCGGCGAGCTTTGGCCAGGAGTACCATGTGACTTCCTGTTCTACCTCAGTCTTGTCCTCCACCTTCAGGAGACAAGTTGTGTGTTTGTGTCTCTCTTCACCTTCAGAAGAGTGGACCTGGTGCTCTGCTGTAACAGATCCTGCCTGTCCGTCTGCTCAAGTGCCTGGAGTATCCTCTCATCTGGGTGTCGTTCCTGTTATTCATCTCCTCATCAAGTCAAGATTCATACTGCAAGTACTCTAAGTCCACCCAGCATCTCTATTCTTCTCTCATTACTACTCCCATCATCCGGCACGTTTCACCTCAGCCTATGCAGCATCACCTTAGCTCTGTCTTTACAAGTCTGCTATATACCCGGTTGCATCCGGAAGAGACTGCTGCTACCAGTTACCTCAGTTACAATAAAAGTGCAACCACCGCTGTTACTGAACCCTAGCATTGGTGTCTGTTTACTGGTGCCCTGACTAGGTACAGCGAAGAATCGCATGCCCAGTAGCAATTCTACTACAGTATCCGCAGACCGGTCCCTCAGCTGTGCCACCCTCAGGCCCTATACTGTGACAAGCCTATACCCTGCAGCTGCCCGCTCACAACACCTGCACTGCGAAGTGACCCTCACGGGTCAGGGCATCGCAAATTTTGGCGTCACGAACAGGATCCAGACTGTGTTGTGCCAGCTTTCAGTGCCCAGAACTGTACTGTCACCCCCCCCCCCCCCCCCCCTCCGAGACTTTGCCGATGACTATGGGGGTGATTGAAGTGTTTCGGGCCCTAAACAGTACACAAGATGGCCGCCGTCTTCTTCAATTTCTGGCTGCGCCATACCCCAGAGAGGAGGGGGTTAACCACCATGCTGCCAAAGCGCGGGAATCGCCTGGCGCCATAGACTTTATATTGACTGCTCCTGATTGGCTGCCTGGGCTGGATGACGTCACTGTTGCCGGGCAGACTCTGGAACCTGATCTTCCAGCCCTCTGCTCCTCCCTTTCCTGCTACAAGATCCGGCCAGTGCGCAGCAAGATGGCGGCCCACAAGAAACATTTTCCTGCAGCCGCGGCTCCCGTGATACCGGAGCTGCCAGAGAGCAATCCTGCCTGCCTGCTAGCGCCACTCCCATCCTACAGCGTCACTAGCTGGGGCGCTGCCCCATCGGACGATGGAAGTCTTCGCCGGGCCTCCATCCCGGCCTCTGCTGATCAGAATGAGGGGCCCATACCTGAGACCAGCATCTCTCCGGGACCCGGTCACTCCAACCCTGTTGGTACTGTTCTTGTGCCCGCAGCTGCCACAGGGGCGCCGTTCCTCATCGGGCTCTCCCGTATCTCCGGCTATAAGGAAGAGCCTCCGGACTCGCAGCTCACCCAGGCCGAGGAGGACTCCCCAGACGAGATGGACACCGCTCCGGTGTCCCCAGAGGGCACCCCGGATCCAGAGGAGGTCCAAAAGGCTGCCATTCTGCATGCCTGGCGTTGCCAGGTCCAAGCCCTCTGGGAGCATCATCGGGCAGAGGTCATGGCCGCTAACGGGGAAGCCTCGGTTGCTATCTGGCAGACGACTGATCCTCCACACCCTGGGCAAGAGTAAGCTTCCTCTGGGAAGCTAGGCTGACATGGCCGTCCTAACTGTTATCACTGTGACTGTTCATATAACTGTTTTGTTCCAGGTTTGAAGCAGTTCTCTGCAACGTTTAAGGTTCGTGCCTGGTCCTCCTGACCAAGTTTCCTGTACTAACCAGCCATGAGCTGATGGACACTCACATTGACCAAACTGTTCTCTAGTGCCTGTCCCAGAGCCCTTTACATGGACGATGGTTTCAATTGCCTAAAAGAGACTCTACCTAACAGAGACACTTAACCCATTCCTTCCTAAAGCACTTTTGTCCAATTATGTGATATCAACAGGTTGTCATTGCACTTATGTCAGTATTGCACTTATTTCTAGTATCATATTCCAGTAGTATCAAGGTTATTCGTGTATGTTCCCCCTCTGAGTAAGCGAAAGGCCTCAGAGTAGAGTGAATCTTTTGAAAAGGAAACAGTATCTATCTATATTTTTGTGTCAGAGTCAGATAGCTCCTCCTCTGAGTAAGAGAAGTCAGTTTATATACCTCTCAGAGAAAGTATAGTTTTGCAGGAGTGTCTTTTCTTAACAAGTCTTGTATTTCTCATTACAGTATTATATCTACAGCTGGAAAGATTATTTGAGCCAGTTTTCTTCAGATGTCTTCAGAGTTATGTGAGCCAATCCTCCTCCAGACCTCGCAATATTTGTTGTCTTTTGTATTTCCCTTCCTTTTGTTTCCAGTGTCTATTCACCTCTGTCTTGTCCCTACACACCGTAGTTGCTACACATAGTCATACTTAACCTTTACATTTGTTCATACATATTGCACCTTGGATACCATTTCGTGTGTTCGGCCTATTGAGTAATTGTGTCGTGTGATTGACTGGTATGTATGGCGTGCCAAATGTATGCTTGCTTTTGTTATTTTATTCTTTCTCTTCCAGGTGTCCAAGACACTTCACATAGACAGGCAGTACACAGGTCTTCACGGTTCCCTTTTTCCAGTAGGGAAACACTTTATATTGAAAACCTACTGTCTAACTGGCTGGAATATTGAGGGTCCCCCGCCAGCAGTTAAGTTGTCCTGGCTTCCATGTCAGATGGTTCACGCACTAACTACCTGTAACCAGAGTATGTTAGGCACCCTTAGGTGAGGTCCTGCCACCAGGGTTTTCTCTCTTCTTAGTTTCACTTTGTCACCTGTGCCTTGAGCGTGGGAAACACACACTTCAGCATTCACAATCATCATTCAGTCCTGTGTCTAATTGTCCAGTCTATTCATGTTTGCTACCCCTCGAGATTCGCTGAGGTCGGCTCAAACTTGCTAGGGAGGTATGCAGTGTCCCAGAACACGCTGTCTGTTTCTCACTGTCAGTTTATTTTTGCTGCTACAGCCATGCCTGTTCTGGAAACTATTTGCACTGCAACTGTGACTATGTAGTCCCTATTACTCTCAGATTCATGTATATTGTATATGTGTTTAACTCTGTGCAGTGGTATGCAAAGGCTGAGGATCACGTGACCATGCCCTGTAACCATGGTTCCTCCAATGGCCGGCGAGCTTTGGCCAGGAGTACCATGTGACTTCCTGTTCTACCTCAGTCTTGTCCTCCACCTTCAGGAGACAAGTTGTGTGTTTGTGTCTCTCTTCACCTTCAGAAGAGTGGACCTGGTGCTCTGCTGTAACAGATCCTGCCTGTCCGTCTGCTCAAGTGCCTGGAGTATCCTCTCATCTGGGTGTCGTTCCTGTTATTCATCTCCTCATCAAGTCAAGATTCATACCGCAAGTACTCTAAGTCCACCCAGCATCTCTATTCTTCTCTCATTACTACTCCCATCATCCGGCACGTTTCACCTCAGCCTATGCAGCACCACCTTAGCTCTGTCTTTACAAGTCTGCTATATATCCAGAAGAGACTGTTGCTACCAGTTACCTCAGTTACAATAAAAGTGTAACCACTGCTGTTACTGAACCCTGGCATTGGTGTCCGTTTACTGGTGCCCTGACTAGGTACAGCGAAGAATCGCATGCCCAGTAGCAATTCTACCGCAGTATCCGCAGACCGGTCCCTCAGCTGTGCCACCCTCAGGCCCTATACTGTGACAAGCCTATACCCTGCAGCTGCCCTGGTTCCTGCCCGCTCACAACACCTGCACTGCGAAGTGACCCTCACGGGTCAGGGCATCGCAACTGTATATATTCTATGTAAATATATGCTCACTCATGTTCACTGTCTGTATCCTTTTATCATAGACCCCTTGACAAAGGCAAAAGATTGTATCATGGTCTGTGAAGCTAAATGAATCTTTGTAAAATAAACAAGCACTTTATGCACCTGCAGCACAAAAGACTTATACTTGCTAGAACAGAAAATATTAAACTCATTTATCTTGACAATGACAGCCTGCTCAGCCAATCACCGAATAAAGTGGGACAGTGGCATAGCCAGTGATTGGGATTTCCACGTCCACTAAATTAACTCTTTATGGAGATCTTCTAGCAATTTTAAGATGAGTTAGAAGAGGGCTTTTTACTTGTATGTTGGAAAATGCTTTCTTAGATCTCAGCTTTAGGCTATGTTCACACAACGTATAGAGACCGGCCATTCAGTGACCCGGCTGGGTCATGGAACGGCCGGTCTCTGCCCAGATCATCCCGGCCGGTACTTAAGTACCGGCCAGATGATCTTTTGACCGCAGGGTTCTGATGCGGGCGCATCAGCGCGCGCCTGCATCAGAAATTCCCCCTGCACACAATGAAGCAAGCGGCCAGAGCCGTTCGCTTCATTGTGTGAACTGACAGGGTTTCCTACGGCCGCAAATCACTGAATTGCGGCCGCAGAAGACTGACATGTCAGTTCTTTGCGGCCCTGTGCAGGATCCCTGCCGGAGCGTATTCGATGTGTGATCCCATAGTAGCAGAGGCAATGTGCACACACGTGTAAAGTACGGCCGTTGTTGCCGATGGCACGAACGGCCGTACTTTTACATAGTGTGAACATAGCCTTAGTATTAAAACCATTCAATGAAAAATGTATAGTGATTTCTCATTTTAACAGAAGCAATTAAAACAGGCACTGTTATTTCAACAAACATTGCATAGATCAATAATACAAGCGAATATAGGAAACTTATTGGACAAAAATGCTTCTCCTGTTATGAACCATCTTCCCTCTCCCACCTCCCTGCTAAACTGTCTTCCACTCTAAAAATTCAGCTCTGTACTGTACTGTTGTTAGCTCAGGGATCAAGTTAACCCCTTATTGCTGCAGCTAGTTTGGGCCTTAACCCTTTGAGGACCAGGCCCAAAATGACCCAGTGGACCGCTCAAATTTTGATCTTAGTGTTTTCGTTTTTCCCTCCTCCCCTTCTAAGAGCTCTAGCACTTTCAGTTTTTTATCTACAAGGCCATGTAATGGCTTATTTGTTACAGGAATAGTTGTACTTTGTAATGGCATCTTTCATTTTACCATAACATGTATGATGGAATTCCAAATATATTATTTATGAAGATATAAATTGGTGAAATCGCAAAAAAGAATGCAATATGGTAACGTTTTGGGGGTTCCTGTGTCTAAGTAATGCACTATATGGTAAAAGCGACATGATACAATTATTCTATAGGTCAGCCCGAACACAACCATATGGTTTACACAGATTCTCTAATGTTATATTTTTTTTTTAAATGAAATCCTTTTTTTGGCAATTAATTATAAATAAAATGGGACTATTGTGACGCTTATAACGGTTTTATTTTTTCACCTACGGGGCTGTATGGGGTGTCATTTTTTCCGCCATGATCTCTAGTTTTTATTAATACCATATTTGTGAAGATCGGACGTTTTGATCACTTTTTATTAATTTTTTTTATATATAATGTAACATAAAATCGGTAATCCGCGCACTTTTTTCCCTCTTTTCGTGTACGCCGTTTACCGTTCGCAATGACGCTTGTTATATTTTAATAGATCGGACAATTACGCACGCTACGGTATATTATATTATATTATATGTTTATTTGTTTATTTATTTTGATATGTTTTATTTATATAATGGGAAAAGGGGGTGATTTCAACTTTTATTGGGGGAGGGGTTTTGGGGTAGTGTGTTAGTGTTTTTTTTTTTTTTATATATATTTTTATTAAAGTTTTTCACATAGTAGTTTTACCACAATTTCACAAGGTATACAAGGTATATACAATCAACGGTGACCCCAACCCCTCCCCCCCCAACTCCCCCCTTCCCCCCCCTCTCGCAGTACCTCCCTCCATGCCGCCCGCAGATCAACCAAAATCAACTTAGAACAGCGATAGCTCAACCATAAATCTGACAAGTGTAGCGGAGGTAATGATAATAACTCCTCTGCCCTCCTGTATTGGTCTGGGGTGTGGGCCCGATTATTACAGTTTGAGTCTCCCCAAGGAACCTGCCAGGTCCGCTTTCAGATACCACTCTGTCAGTTTAAATGGGGAGATAGCATGAACAATTTCTTGGTCGCTACAAAAGGAACTCATAAACGATTTCCATTTGGAGAGGAAGTGTGTAGTTTTCGTAGACTTATGCTGCTCAGCCTCCAGCTGGTCCATTGTCATATAGTACTTTACCTGGGCGACTACCTCTGAAACAGATGGGATGGTGGGTACAAGCCAGTTGGCCAACAGACACCTCTTGGCCACTAGAATAAATATATGCATGAGATGGGAGATCGGGTTGTCGCTTTCAGGGATGTGGAGTATGATGGTAGGGGCTCGTGTTGGTAACCGTTGGTGCAATTTGGACCACATCAGGTCACTTAAGGCCAACCAGTATGAGTCTAGGGCAGGGCAGGTCAGGAGACCATGTAAAAGGTCAGTGTTGGGCGTGTGGCACCGGGGACAGGCCGTGAGACGGTTGGGGTCTGTGGAGGTGCCCGGCAACGAGAAGCCATACAGGGCGTGATGCATTATTTTAAAATGCGTTTCCCTCCATCGTTCATTGATCACCGAAGCTCGTATTATACCCCAGCCCTTCAAGATGCTATCCTTCAGGCCAGTCTCCCCTAGCTTACGTTCCCAGTAGTCAAACATTTGTGATTCCAAGTGCTCCAGACCTGATCGTTTGATGTCCTGATAGATAAGTGATAGGGAGTGACAGGCCTCCGAGCAGTCCACATAATTCTCCAGGATGCCTGGTTGGGTTTCTCGTGACCAGTTCCCAAGGCGAGAAGTCAAGAAGGATGTGACTTGTTTATAGGGTAAGAAGTGGCCTGCTCCCAGGCCTGTGGCAGCCCGTAGTTCTGCAAACGTCAAAAGTCTCGGCTCCGAGGCGTGGAGGAGGTCTCCGGCCTTTCGTATACCCCTAACCTTCCACATTGCAAACATATTATTCTCTCTTCCCATTGTGAACTCTGCGTGGTTCCAGAGGTCCATATGCCGACTAGCTAGATACGATTGCTTTAGCAGGATCCTGACCTGTTTCCAGGCTGCAATGGTATCCCGAAATGACACACTGCCTTTTATGCTAGGCGGGAGGCAGGCGAATTTGGTGTGCAGTATGGACTCCAGGGACCACGGGGAGGCCAGTGCGGATTCCAGGGGGATATTCGAGAACGGTCCCCCGCCTCGTAACCAATCTATGCTATGTCGCAGTAAGCAAGCTAGGTTATAATATCGTACATCTGGCATATTAAGGCCGCCTTTGTCCTTTGGGAGTACTAGTTTTTTATACGCAATGCGAGGGCGTTTATTTGCCCATATGAATGCGGTAAAAGCACGCTGCAGCGTCAGCACGTCCTGGTGTCGGAGGAGTAGGGGTATCATCTGGAGGGGGTACAACATTTTGGCGAAAGACATCATCTTCAGCAAGTGACATCTAGCTAGGAAGGGAAGAGGTAGAGCGGTCCACCTCTTCAGCTCCCGTACTATTTTTTGAATGATAGGGGGAAAATTTAGTGAGTAAAGCGAGTGCGGAGAATGGCCTACGTGTATCCCCAGGTAGCGTATGTGCGTGTGGGTGACCTTAACCGGAATGTCAGGGAGGTTGGCTCTGTTGGTCGGGGAGGGAGCAAGATCCAGTAATTCGCTCTTCGCTACATTGATCCTATAACCTGAGCATTCCCCGAACCTCTGTAGCATCTTGAGGACTTCGGGTAAGTGTCGGTCCGGACGCTCCAAGAACAGGAGGAGATCGTCCGCGAACAAGGCCACCTTGGCCTCCTGTGTGCCTATTCTAATCCCTCTCACCTGCGTTGTAGCCTGCAGCTGACGTGACAATGGTTCTATTGCAAGGTTAAAAAGTAAAGGGGATAGGGGGCAGCCTTGCCTGGTCCCTTTCAATAAAGGAAAGGGAGAGGATAGGAAACCGGGGGTGGATACCCTCGCCACAGGGGAATGATACATGGCCGTTATGAGATTGTGAAAAGCGGCAGGGAACTGCATTCTCTCTAGGACCGTCCGCAACCATCCCCAGCTCACATTGTCAAAAGCTTTCTCAGCATCTACCGACAATATGGCTGGGGATGGGTGCAGGTCAGGGCGCAGATGGATCTCGTCTAGGACCGCTATCACCCTTCTAATGTTGGACACTGCAGCCCTCCCCTTGATAAAGCCAACCTGTGCTGGGGATATCAATCTCAGGAGGATGAGTGACAATCTGTCCGCCATAATTTTGGCCACTATTTTGAGGTCCACATTGATTAGCGAAATGGGCCTATAGGAGTCTGGACGAAGTACGTCTTTCCCGGGTTTTGGTATTACAACTACATGGGCTGTATTGCTTTGTGGTGGGATCACTCCATCTCCAGACAAATAGGTGTTGTACAGTTTGGCTAATGGTACTGACACATTGTCAGCTAAGATGGAATAGAAGTCCCCCGAAAATCCGTCTGGGCCAGGTGCTTTATTTTTGGGTAAATGAGAGATAGTCTCCTGGACCTCCGTTGCCGTGATAGGGGCATTCAGGGCCAGGCTCTCTTCTTCCGATAGGGAAGGTAAAAGGTCCAACCATGGCTCAAGCGAATTTCCTAGGGGAGGGTCAGCGGAATAAAGCTTTGCATAGTAATCTCCAAAGACCTTATTAATGTCAGCGGGGGAGGTATAATATGTGCCTTGGGCATCTCTTAGTTTAGTGACATGCGAGGGAGGGTTGGGGCCTTTGGCAAAGCGAGCCAGTAAACGGCCCGCCTTGTTTCCATATCTAAATAGCTGTGCCTCCAGGTGGGAGCGGCTTAAGGCCTCCTTCCTCCTGAGCCACAGATCATAGTCAGATTTGGCTTGTGACCAAGCTGCCTGAAGTGTCGGGTCAGGATTGGCTAGAAAGGCGGTGTAGGCCACCCTTAGTTGTTGACTATAGTGAGCGAGGCGAGAGTTCGCTTTTTTCTTTTGGGAGGACACGTAGGCCATTATTCTACCCCTGAGCACTGCTTTCGCTGCATCCCAAAAGAGTTGGGCATCGTGGGCATGAGCCTCATTATCGGAGGCGTATGTCATCCACCATCCCCTTAACATATCCTGAAAAGACTCATCCCTCGCTAGACCTAGAGGGAACTTCCACTGGAAGTCAGATCCGCGGGGGTGCAGGTCAGTCACGTCTAAACTAACCGGGGCATGGTCGGAAATTACCATCTCATGAATCTCTGATCGCCTTAATCTGGGAATCAAGGGGGCGGATGCCAAGATGCCGTCAATGCGGGACCAGGTGGAATGAACATAAGAGAAATGAGAGAACTCTCTCCCGTCTGGGTGTAAGTGGCGCCACGTATCAGTGAGACCGACGGTGGTAATAAAGTCCCCAAAGACGGCATCATTGGCAGACACCCTCCCCGAACCCACCTGCTTCCTTTTTCTATCCTCCAGAGGGGAAGGGACTGCATTAAAATCCCCAGACACCAGGACATGTCGTGACGGGTCCGCCAGCATTGATATCGCGAGCTCTGAAAAGAAGGAGCGAGAAGAGTCATTAGGACCGTATACATTATGAATTAGGAATTCTTCCGTACCAGTGTTTATTTTGACTACACAGTGCCTTCCCTCTATATCGCAACCCACAAGGGATGCTGAACAAGAGAAGTGTTTGCTTATGAGTGTTAGCACTCCTGCCTTACGGTTATCCGAAGAAGACCCAAACACTGACCCCACCCACAGTTTTCTCATTCTGTCAAAGTCTGCAGATGGTAAGTGGGTCTCCTGTAACAGGACCACATCAGGGCGTAATTTTTTCAGATGGCGTAGAACCATCATGCGTTTATGTGGAGATTTAAGCCCTTTAACGTTCCAGGAGATTATCCGCATAACCCGACAGAACCGAATAGATCACCTTTTGGCAACATGGAGAGAGCGTACTGCGAGTATTTCCCCCCCCTCACCCCCCCATTCCAACTCCCAACCAACCCACCCACAACAGGTCCCCCCCCCTCCCTCCCTTCCCAGCCCCCAACCATCCCGACAACAACAGCTAACATGTATTGAACAACCATCACAAACAACAAGGCAATCCCTAAGTGTTGAGACCAGAGCGCATCTGGTAGGGATCCATGGTGCCTCGTGGCCACCTTTTTTCCATGCGACAAGGCGCAGAAGAGTGCATTCCTCCACATCATCTAATGCCTTCATCCTTAGGGAGCATATCCCTGCCTCCGTTAGTGAGAAAAAGTACATCCTGTGGTGTTCATCACCGTGTCCCAGGGGAAATAAAGCTGTTGGCAACTTCCCCAACCAAGGGATAGACGGGGTAGCATAAAGCTGTCCCTAAATGTAACCATAACAAGTCCACCTCTGAGGGTGGTAAGACCCGAAATCAACTGTGGGGCCCGGAAAAACATGTAACATATCTGAACCCCGGCGGGGCATAGGAACAAAACCGGAACCTTCAAACCGGAGTAAGGGATGATCTCCTCTTGCGCTGCTCTTTGGGTTGCGACTCACGAGTCGTCTCGGGCCTCCTCGACTCTGTGGGCCACGAAGAGCTGGGGGGCCGCAGGGGGGATCTGGATGAGCTGGGCAGTGGATCTCCAGGGGGTCGCTCCTCGTCCGGATCGGGGTGAGTAGAAGAGCCATCCTGCGGTCGTAAGATGTAGGAAAGACCGTCCGCGGCAGCGTCAGGAGAGGTGTAGGAGGAGATGGAGCCGTCATCATGAAACACCCGCAGGGTGGCTGGGTATATCAGGGCGAATTTGACTTTGTGCTTAAACAGGTCAGAGCATAGGGGCGAGAACAACCTGCGCCGTCTAGTTGTCTCCACGGAAAAGTCACTGAAGATCAGCAGCTTGCGGTTCTGGTATGACAGCTCGCCTTTATGGCGCCGAAACGCCTGCAAAATGTCCACCTTGTCAGTAAAGCGCAGAAATCTAACTATTATCTGCCGAGGTCGCTCCCTGGGTAATAGCGGCTTGGGTACCCCTTGTATCGGGCCCTGGCGTAGGTCCGGGCCAAGTCTATGGGCTCTCTCCACCTCGCAATCACGCGGCAGCCGCAGTAGCTGGGGGAGGGTTACCTCACAGAAATGTCTCAGGTCTTTAGCCGGGACTGACTCCGGTACCCCCAGAATTCTCAGGTTGTTCCTGCGGGACCGGTCCTCAAGGTCTTGGACCTTGTCCCATAGGTTCTTATTGTCTTCTTCCAGGGCGGCAAGCTGGGAGGATTGTTGGCCTATAAAGTCCTCCATGTTCTGCAGTCTGGTCTCCACCTCATCCAATCTCTCAGCATGCAGATTCACATCAGACTGCAGTTGCTTAAGGGAGGTGGCGACTGTGGATGATAGAGCTTCCTGCAGGTCAGGGGCTAGTTGTTTGGCCACCTCCAGGGCGATCTGCCTGTAATCTAGCTGGGGAGGTACCTGGTCTTCCTCTTGTTCCGAATATTCCTCCTCAGAGAGCGCGCTCCCTGCATGTGTGGTTGCGCCCGCCATCTTGGAGCCTCGAGGCGCCGCCTTGCCTGCTTTCCCGGTCGCCTTGGTACGTGCTTTCTGACCCATTTTATTGACAAATCGGTCCATGTGGGTCTGCTCTGTCCGGTGACTCGTGTGGGCGTTCGTGGGGAAGAGATTGCGGGTGTTATTTGCCTGGGACGGGATCGGAGGCACGGAGCTGCTCTTCCCTGCGACCTCACAGCATGGCGCCGGAACCGGAAGCCGTGTGTTAGTGTTTTTAAATTTTTTTTTTTTACACATTTGAAGTCCCTTTGAGGGACTTTTACATCTAGTACTTGGATTTTTACACTGATCATTGCGATGCCATAGGCATAGCATTGGTCAGTGTTATCGGCGATCTGCTCATTGAGCCTGCCTGTGCAGGCTTAGTGCAGCAGATCGCCGATTGGACCGCGCGGAGGGAGGTGAGAGACCTCCGGCGGTCCGTTTTACCGATCGGGACCCCCGCAGTCACACTGCGGGGGTCCCGATCGGTAAGTGACATACAACGGTACCCCATATGTGGGCATAAACCACTGTATGGGCACACAGCCGGCCTCAGAAGGGAAGGAGCGCCAATTACCATTTTCAGTGCAGATTTTGCTGAAGAAGTTTCTGAGCGCCAGGTGCGTTTGCAGCGCCCCTGTAGTGTCAGCAGAATAGAACCTTCCCGTAAGTCATCCCATTTTAGAAAGTACACCCATCAAAGAATTCATCTTGGGGTGTGGTGAGCATTTTGAGCCCACAGGTATTAGAGGAAAGTATTCAAAATTAGACAGCAAAAATGAAAAACCCGAATTTCTTCAATAATATGTTCGTTTTGTTCGTATGTGGGCATAAACTACTGTATGGGCACACAGCCAGGCTCAGAAGGAAAGGAGCGCCAATTAGCATTTGCAGTGCAGATTTTGCTGAAGAAGTTTCTGAGCGCCAGATGCGTTTGCAGCGCCCCTGTAGTGTCAGGGGTGCAGTGAACATTTTGACCCCATGGATATAAGAGGAAAGTATTCAAAATTGGCCAGTAAAAATGAAAAACTCGAATTTTTCCAATAATATGTACAAGGAACAGGAGAGAAAAAGCACCCCAAAAACTGTAACACAGCTTCTTCTGAGTACAACAGTACCCCATATGTGGGCATAAACCACTGTATGGGCACACAGTCGGGCTCAGAAGGGAAGGAGTGCCAATTTGCTGGAGCAAAACTGCAGCTAGTAATGGTTATTTGAATAGCGCAGTTACTAAAATACAATAAAAAAAATAAGATTACAGGTAATCTGGAGGTGGATACGGGCAACCTGCAGTGGTTATGGGCAACCTGCAGTGCTTACAGACAATCTGGGGTGGTTACGGGCAAGGTGGGGTGGTAACGGGCAATGTGGGGTGGTTACGGGCAATGTGGGGTGGTTACGGGCAATGTGGGGTGGTTACGGGCAACGTGGGGTGGTTACGGGCAACGTGGGGTGGTTACGGATAAACTGAAGTGCTTATAGGTAATCTGGGATGGATACATGTAATTTGGGGTGGTTACGGCTATCTGGTGTGATTACGGGCAATCTGAACAGGGTCACTGGCAATTTGAGGTGGTTATGGGCAGCATGCGGTGGTAAAAGGCAGCGTGCGGTGGTTATGTGCAATCTGGGGGAAGTTACGTGTAATCTGGCATGATTACGGGCAACCTGGGGTGGTTGCAGGTAATCTGCGATAGTTATGGGCAACGTGGGGGTTACGGGCAACATGGAGTGGTTACGGATAAACTGAAGTGCATATAGATAATCTGGGGTGGGTACATGTAATTTGGGGTGGTTACGGCAATCTCGCATGGTTACGAGCAATCTGGAGGGGGTCACTGGCAATTTGGCGTGGTTAGTGGCAACGTGCGGGGTTTACAGGCAACGTGCGGTGGTTACATGCAATCTGGAGGGTTACGTGCAATCTGGGGGGTTACTGACAATCTGGAGGGGGTCACTGGCAATTTGGGGTGGTTAGTGGCAACGTGCGGGGTTTAGAGGCAACGTGCGGTGGTTACATGCAATCTGGAGGGTTTAGTGCAATCTGGGGGGTTACGGACAATCTGGAGGGGGTCACTGGCAATTTGGGGTGGTTAGAGGCAACATGCAGTGGTTACGTGCAATCTGGGGGCTTACGGACAATCTGGAGGGGGTCACTGGCAATTTGGGGTGGTTACGGTCAACGTGCGGTGGTTATGGGCAACGTGCAGTGGTTACGTGTCATCTGGTATGATTACAGGCAACCTGGGGCGGTTACGGGCAACCTGCGGCAATCTGGGGTGATTACGGATAATATAATAAAAAGTGTGTGTTTTAGTTTTTGTATGTTTTTCACTTTTTGTACTTTTTTTTTTTTAGTATATTACTAAGATTACTGTGATATTTTCTATCACACTGATCATAGTTCAGTTCACTTTATATTTTCAGAGTTGACTGCTTCTGAAGCGCATGCGCACTTTAGAAGCAGTCTGGATGCCGAGGAGGAAGGACCTCCCTGGATCAGGTGAGTATAAGGGGTAGGGGGGTGACTGGGGGGTGGGGCCGACTTTACTTTTTATCCCGTCACCAATGATTTATGGTTACAGGGGATAAAGAGTGCATCCCTGCACTGGGAACAGACGATCAGCGGTAGATAGTATATAACACTGATCGCTTGTTCCAGGACCACACAGGGCGGTCCCCGATCACTGCCCCATGCTCCCCCTGCTCCGGTGGTGGAGAGAATGTGGCTTTGATTATTTATTTCATTTCCATCACTGTGAACAGACATAGTGATGGCCGCCGGGGGAGGGGAGGGTTAGTTACTGGCTACTAGGGGGGCTGATCTGTGGCCTGGGGGACACTTTTTTCCATCTCCCCTCGCCATGGATTCACGGTGAGGGGAGATGAAACACTGCAGCGGCGTCGGTAATGCCCAGTCCTGGCGGACGCCGGTACAGGGGGAGGCAGAAACCAAGCGGAAGGGGGGCCGGGGGAAATACAGTCAGTGGCGGCGGGAGGAGGCAACGTGCCGCAGCCTCCTCCCGCCACCCGATCGGCGGATGCCCACAAATCTCCCCATAGATGCTGTGGTCGAATCGACTGCGGCGGCTATGGGGTTAACTGCCTGGGGGGAGCACGGCTCCCCTCCGGGCAGAGGTAGCGGGTGGAGGCTGTGTGACACAGCCTTCTTCTGCTGCCCGATCTCACTTAGGGACAGTGTGGAGCGGCAGGGAAAGCATGACCATGTTGCATTAACTATCTGCTTTACATGACGTTTCCCAAACGTCATTATGCGGCAAGGGATTAAAAGTAAGGTAACTCTATGGAGGAGGGCGGGGAGTTAGGTTCCATCTGCCAGCTCTATGAGAACTGAAAATTGCAGAGTCCACAACCAACACGATGGGGGAAATTTATCAAACACATACCTCCCAAGTGTCCCTCTTTTGGAGGGACAGTCCCTACTTTTGACCCATGTCCCTCTGTCCCTCTTTGCCCCTTACATGTCCCTCTTTTTGACCTAGGAATAACATTTGCATTCATTAACTTTTTATGTTGCTCTAGAAAGTGTCTGGTTTCTTACTGTATAATAGACCCAAATCTGCATATTATTTTATCATGTGGTGCAAGCTGGATGCTAAAAATTGTTATATTTAGATGAATCGTGACATTATGGCCGCTGTCACACATGCAGACTCATTGAGTTCTATGGCCCCATACACACATCTGTAGGTGTTTCTGATCCATTTGCGGACATGATCCATGCTGCAACAAAACGATGAAGCCATTGTGCGTCTGTCACCTATATGACAGGGGTCCCTGCAAATGCGGACAGGAACTGAAACACATCTGTAATCCTGTCCACAGTTTTGGGTCCGCAATTACAGACAGCGTTACTGATGTGTGACTGGGACCTAAGGATCCACGGACTCTTGTTTTGCATATTTAAATTTTGGGGGGCATCAGTGCAGACTCTTGATTGAGTACTTCATTGGAATTTTTTTCGCTGTTCTCCTTGAAACGGCTGTCTGTGGGTGGAGGCCTGCCTTTGTAAGCCCTTGTCATGATCGCACCTTGAGTTAGACATTGACAAAAGGGGCCACCCTGTTGTTTCCCTGTCTATGTTCCAATACTCTCAACCAAGTGGGACTTGAGGGGTTATTTATCGGGGTGGTGTGGTGCTCTCCCCATCATGGAGGCACCCCGTTGGCAACAGGCTAGAGGTATCTGGCTATCCCGTGTTTTGAGACTCGTAACTGAGGCTCCACGGACTCTTGTTTTGCATATTTAAATTTTTGGGGACATCAGTGGAGACTCTTGATTGAGTACTTCATCGGAATTTTTTTCGCTGTTCTCCTTGTTTTCAGTGATTACTGTGTTTTGTTGGTTGATTTGTCATTGCCCCAACTAGCCAGAATCCTACCCCACACTGACGAGGGGCATATACCCCGAAACGGCTGTCTGTGGGTGGAGGCCTGCCTTTGTAAGCCCTTGTCATGATCGCAATACTCGCACCTTGAGTTAGACATTGACAAAAGGGGCCACCCTGTTGTTTCCCTGTCTATGTTCCAATACTCGCAACCGAGTGGGACTTGAGGGGTTATTTATCGGGGTGGTGTGGTGCTCTCCCCATCATGGAGGCACCCTGTTGGCAACAGGCTAGAGATATCTGGCTATCCCGTGTTTTGAGACTCGTAACTGAGGCTCCACAGACTCTTGTTTTGCCTGTTTAAATTTTGGGGGGCATCAGTGGAGACTCTTGATTGAGTACTTCATTGGAATTTTTTTCGCTGTTCTCCTTGATTTCAGTGATTACTGTGTTTTGTTGGTTGATTTGTCATTGCCCCAACTAGCCAGAATCCTACCCCACACTGACGAGGGGCAAATACCCCGAAACGGCTGTCTGTGGGTGGAGGCCTGCCTTTGTAAGCCCTTGTCATGATCGCAATACTCGCACCTTGAGTTAGACATTGACAAAAGGGGCCACCCTGTTGTTTCCCTGTCTATGTTCCAATACTCGCAACCGAGTGGGACTTGAGGGGTTATTTATCGGGGTGGTGTGGTGCTCTCCCCATCATGGAGGCACCCCGTTGGCAACAGGCTAGAGATATCTGGCTATCCCGTGTTTTGAGACTCGTAACTGAGGCTCCACGGACTCTTGTTTTGGGACCTAAGGATGCATCACACATACAGGATCTGCTGCAGATTTGCAGATATCGATGTAACTAAATGCATCAATCTGCAGCAGATCCTGGATGTGTAACAGCACCCTTGAATGAAAAAGAAATGTCTGTAAAATTTTCCTAGAATTAACCACAAGTCTCCCTTTTTGGCCGTCCAAACTGTTGGGAGGTATGTAAACATGGTGTATAGCAGTGCTTCTCGATTCCAGCCCTCAGGCCTAACCAACAGGTCATGTTTTTAGGATATCCCATACAAAGGAGACCTGTGAGAATACCTGATCCACTCAGTATAATTATATCACCTGTGAAATACTAAGAAAGTCCTCAAAACATGACCTGTTGGTGAGGCCTGAGGACTGTAATTGAGAAGCACTGGTGTAAAGTGAACCCGGCTCAGTTGCCCCTAGTAACCAATCAGATTCCACTTTTCTTTCCTCACAGACTCTTTGGAAAATGAAAAGTGGAATCTGATTGGATGCTAGGGGCAACTGAGCCGGTTTCACTTTGATAAATCTCCCCCAATGTTTTTTTTTTTAGGTGTTTCATGACCATTTTTTTTTTGGGGGGACAACCGTCCACACACATGGCAGCCTATCCTGAAAAGTCACCTGAAAGGACAGGTATGCTTTAAAGCAGTGTTTCTCATTTCAATTCGTCATGGCCCAACAACAGGTCATGTTTTGAAAATTTTCCTAGTACTTTACAGCTGATATAATTATACTTAGTGCATCAGGTATTACCACAGGTGTTCTTTGTATGGGATATCCTCAAAACATAACCTGTTGGTGAGGCCTGAGGACTGGAATTGAGAACCACTGCTTTATAGCAGTTCTCTATTTATTGCTTTTTGGTCCTAACTAGAGATGAGCGAAACTCGAGCATGCTCGAGTCGATCCGTACCCGAACTTTCGGCATTTGATTAGCGGTGGCTGCTGAACTTGGATAAAGCCCTAAGGCTATGTGGAAATCATGGATATAGTCATTGGCTGTATTCATGTTTTCCAGACAACCTTAGAGCTTCATCCAAGTTCAGCAGCCCCAGCAACCCAAATGCTGATTGTTCGGGTCCGACTCGAACCCGGTTCGCTCATCTCTAGTCCTAACACATCTCAGATGAAACTGAATAAAAAGTCATCAAAAGTCCTTTTATACCAAACTAAATATCATGGTTAGGGATGGTCCAAACCGAGTTCGGTTCGGGTTCGTACGAACCCGAACCCTCGGTAATGATTCCCGCTGTGGGCGGATCCAGCGGAAGTATCGCCTGGAAAACTGGGATACAGCCATAGCCATAGGCTGTATCCCAGTTTTTCAGGCGTTACTCCCGCTGGATCCGCCCACTCCACGGAGCGGGCAGACAGCGGGAATCTGCTGCCGAGCGTTCGGGTTCATACAGGTTCGGACCATCCCTAATCATGGTGCAAAAAATGGCTCCAAGGACCGGGCTAATTTTCATCTTTGCGTTTTCGTTTTTTCCACCTTGCCTTCTAAATCTAATAGTTCCTTTGTTTTTTTCCACCTTATTCTTCCACCTAAAAGTTTTTGTCCAGGAACAAGTGTACTTTGTAAAAACTTCTTTCAATCTACCATAAAATCTATGACAAAACCCCTAAAATATTATTTATGGGGTAAAATTTTTTAAAAAATGCAATGCATTTTACAGTAAGGGCCCATTCACCCTACAGAAACAGCGCCAAAACAGCGCAGGATTCGGCACGGGGGTTCTGCACGGAATTTTGGCGCTGATTCCGTAATGTGAATGGGCCCTAAAACCGGCATGTTCTCATTATTCTATGTCAGTCCAAATACGAAATGTGTTTGAGCGTTTCTAAAATGTTATTATTTTAAAACAGTAAAAAATGTTTTCATAGAAATAATTATGAAAAATGAAAATTACCTACACCTACAGGGCTCATTTTTTGCACCTTAAACTATATTTTTATTGATACCATATTGACAGGACTAGCTCCAGGCTTTTGTGGACCATTGGGCGACAGAGTCTCAGCAGGCCCCTTTGTACAGCAAATCATGTGGCATCATTGTTAGAGGGTCTCAGCAGACCCCCACTACTAAACAAGATTCAAAGAATTTCGGGTGACCTTAATTATACAAGATGCTTGGAAAGCAGAGTGACCCCATTATACTGACTATACAAGATGTTGGGAAAGCTGGGTGACCTCCATTATACAAGATGCTAGAAAAGGTAGGGGCCCCATTATACTTACTATACAAGATGCTGGGAAAGCTAAGTGACCCTATTATACTGACTATACAAGATGCTAGGAAGGCTGGATGACCCCATTATACAAAATGCTAGGAAAGATGGGTGACCTTCATTATACAAGATCCTAGAAAGCTTGGTGACCCTATTATACAAGATGCTAGGAAGGCTGGGTGACCTCAATTACTCAAGATGCTAGGACAGCTGGGTGACCTTCATTGTACAAGATGCTAGGAAAACTGTGTGGCCCCATTATACTGACTACTATACAAGATGCTAGGAAAGCTGGGTGACCTCCATTATACAAGATGCTAGGACAACTGGGTGACCTTCATTATACAAGATGCTAGGAAAACTGGGTGACCCCATTATACTGACTACTATATAAGATGCTAGGAAAGCTGAGTGACCTCCATTATACAAGATGCTAGGAAAGATTGGTGACCCCATTACACAAGATGCTAGAAAAAGCTGGGTGACCCCTTAATACTGACTACTATATAAGATGCTAGGAAAGCTGGGTGACCTCCATTATACAAGATGCTAGGAGAACTGGGTGACCCCATTATACAAGATCCTTGGAAAGCTGAGTGACCCCATTAAATTGACTACTAATCAAGATGCTAGGAAAGCTGGGTAACCTCCATTATACAAGATGCTGGGAAAGCTGTGTGACCTACAATATACAAGATGCTAGGAGAGCTGGGTGACCCCATTATACAAGATGCTAGGGAAGCTGAGTGACCTCCATTATACAAGATGCTGGGAAAGCTGGGTGACCTCCATTATACAAGATGCTAGGGAAGCTGGGTGACCTTCATTATACAAGATGCTAGGAAACTGGGTGACCTCCATTATACAAGATGCTGGGAAAGCTGTGTGACCTCCATTATACAAGATGCTAGGGAAGCTGTGTGACCTCCATTATACAAGATGCTAGGAAAGCTGGGTGACCTCCATTACACAAGATGCTGGAAAAAGCTAAGTGACCCATTTATACAGTCATGGCCAAAAGTTTTGTGAATGATAGAAATATTAATTTTTAGAAAGTCTACTGCTTCAGTTTTTAAAATGGCAATTTGCATATACTCCAGAATGTTATATAGAGTAATCAGCTTAACAGCAATTACTTGCAAAGTCAATATTTGCCTAGAAAATGAACTTTATCCCTCAAAACACATTTCAACATCATTGCAGCCCTGCCTTAAAAGGACCAGCTAACATCGTTTCAGTGATTGCTCTATTAACACAGGTGTGGGTGTTGATGAGGACAGGGCTAGAGATCAATCTGTCATGATTAAGTAAGAATGACACCACTGGACCCTTTAAAAGGAGGCTGGTGCTTGGCATCATTGATTCTCTTCTGTTAATCATGGTTAATTCTAAAGAAACACGTGCAGTCATCATTGCACTGCACAAAAATGGCCTAACAGGGAAGAGTATCGCAGCTAGAAAGATTGCACCTCAGTCAACAATCTATTGCATCATCAAGAACTTCAAGGAGAGAGGTTCCATTGTTGCCAAAAAGGCTCCAGGGCGCCCAAGAAAGACCAGCAAGCACCAGAACTGTCTCTTAAAAGTGTTTCAGCTGCGGGATCCGGCTACCAGCAGTGCAGAGCTTGCTCAGGAATGGCAGCAGGCAGGTGTGAGTGCATCTGCACGCACTGTGAGGCGGAGACTCTTGGAGCAAGGCCTGGTCTCAAGGAGGGCAGCAAAGAATCCACTTCTCTCCAGAAAAAACATCAGGGACAGACTAATATTCTTCAAAAGGTACAGGCAGTTGACTGCTGAGGACTGGGGTAAAGTCATTTTCTCTGATGAATCCCCTTAACGATTGTTTGGGACATCTGGAAAACAGCTTATTTGGAGAAGACGAGGTGAGCGCTACCACCAGTCTTGTCTCATGCCAACTGTAAAGCATCCTGAAACCATGTGTGGGGTTGCTTCTCAGCCAAGGGAATCGGCTCTCTCACAGTCTTGCCTAAAAACACAGCCATGAATAAAGAATGGTACCAGAATGTCCTCCAAGAGCAACTTCTCACAACCGTCCAAGAGCAGTTTGGCGATCAACAATTCCTTTTCCAGCATGATGGAGCACCTTGCCATAAAGCAAAGGTGATGACTAAATGGCTCAGGGAACAAAACATAGAGATTTAGGGCCCTATTCCACAGTAATGATAATTGGCCAGATCGGCCCCATTTGGCCCGATTCGGCCGATTATCGTTCGATGAAATAGAGAGAACGATCAGCCGATGATCGTGTCATCGGCTGATCGTTCATTTAGGGCCAGACCTAAAATCATTGTTCCCCCACCGCGCATCGCTACGGTTGAATAGCGGTGCGCGGCGGGCGGCCGACGATTTGAGAAGAAACAGCAGCAGCATCATCATCATACATTACCTGGCCGCAGGGCTTCTTCTCTGCGCTGTCTTCATCCCCGGGTCCCGCGCGCTCTATCTTCTGAATGGCCGGCCATTTAGATAATAGAGCGCGGGGGACGCGGGGAGGAAGACAGCGCGGAGGACAAGCCCTGCAGCCAGGTAATGTATGATGCTGCAAGGGCTGCAAGGACATCGGTAACAATGTCCTTGCAGCCCTCGCTCATCGATCATCGGGCCGTGGAATAGGCCCAGTAAACGAGTGGCGATCTAGCAGATCGACGCTCGTTTACATCGTTGATCGGGCCCTCCTCGGCCCGTGGAATAGGACCCTTAGGGTTCATGGCCTGGAAACTCCCCAGATCTTAATCATCAAAAGACGGGTGGATAAACAAAAAACAACAAATTCTTACAAAATGCATTGATTGTGCAAGAATGGCCTGCTATCAGTCAGGATTTGGTCCAGAAGTTGATTGAGAGCATGCCAGGGAGAATTGCAGAGGTCCTGAAGAAGAAGGGTCAACACTGCAAATATTGACTTGCTGCATTAACTCATTCTAACTGTCAATATAAGCTTTTTTGTTTATGCTGTTCATATTTATTAGATCGGAAAATTGCGCACATTATACCAAATTTAGTTTATTTATTTATTTTTTTTAAAGTGACTGTACCACCAGGCCCAGGCTGAAGCACTGGAGGCGGGCCGACCCACCCTTAGTGGGAGGAAACCCCCGCTCCTTTATGATAGGGTTCCATTGATTCTAATGGAGACACGTCATGAAGGGGCTGGGGTTTCTTCCCACTGGGGGTGGGTCGGCCCGCCTCCAGTGCTTCAGCCTGGGCCTGATGGTACAGTCACTTTAAAGGAAAAGAGAGGTGATTTAAACTTTTATTGAAGGAGGGCCTTTGTAATATTTTTAAAAACTCTTTTTTTATATACTTTTTATGTCCCCCAAGGGGAATTTTATAAGCAGTCGTTAGATTGCTTATACTGGTAAATGCTATGCAGTGATATTGTGGCTCTACTACTAGAGTCTGTCTAGGGCAGTAGTAAATGTTTTGTATAGTTTTGTGGCTGTAGAAAAACAATGTATGCAAATACATACTCCCCTTGTGCAAAAATGCACCATCTGCAAAAGCATAAACTGAACAATATTAGCAGGTTGAAAAAGAAGCAAACAAAGCTATAGTGGCAGTAAATAGAAATATGTGAACTAGAAGCCTCATACTCAACATACGTTTTGTTGCAGGTGCAGCTTCTTCTAGGGAGAAGGTATTTGACTTCAGTCAACCCTTAAATTCTTACAGTAGAACATCCAATCACAAAATGTATATATGTACTGTAGCATACCAGTGGTACAGACCCATTGCCAGACAGATGAGTAACATGGTGTATAGTGTGTGATATGATAAAAAGTAGCCGCCATCAGTACAATTCAATGGGTAGTAGGTACTGGAATATAGGACACGGTAACCCCCAAAATGGCCACTGCACACTCTCAGAGAGTAATGCATAAAGATCAGTGCACAACAAGCAGTTTGTGCAAACCCATCCATCCAGCGGTCATAGGATGATAGTTAAAAGTTTATGCATTGTATACTATAACAATGGTAAAACCCATTGTCAGGCCAATGATAAGGATCGCATGTGGTATGTGATTTCATACAAAATAGCCCAACAACATAGAGTTTAGGACTCCAAGTAGTTCCCATGGTACTAAATGGAAGAAGTCATAGTAAAAATGGCTGCCATGACTACAATCTAAGGGATACTGAATCCTATATCAAGGGACATAGTCATCTCCAGATGGGGTCTTTCTACAATATGGGGGCATAGAGGGAGCCTAAGTACTGGTTCAGGATCATGGTTGGGCCCAAATACTACATGGGGGAACAAAGTGGGCATTATTGAGAATGTGGGACCTAAAATGTTTGTCTGGCAGATTGTCCCGAGACCAGTTGTGGCTGGGAGAAGTCTTCACGATGGTTGAGCCAGATGGAGAAGGGAAAGTGAGCGACTCTGATCAGAGAAAGCACCCCCTGTGAGTCACTGGATGTGTGGTATGCAGAGTCTGTGTATCATTGGTATATACCTCTATATGGGTCAGTGTAGGGGGAGATAACGGTCTTTGTATAGTGGATGTTATTTAGTAATGGTATGTTGATCTTAGTCACTATGTAATGGTAATGGTGGTGGTCATGGTGTGGCGATATGTATTTTTATATACTGGTATTAATGGTTATGGTTTACTGGATTTTAGAAATTACACGGTGGTATTAGTCAGTATGCAGTAAAGATGTGGTGGCAATATGTTTGTTGAATACTGGTATTATTAGTCTTGGTATACTGGATTCTGCCAGTAACAGTGTGACGGTATGGTATGAATCCACTTCTGTATTTTCCCATATTTTCTGCTGTAAAAAATTTGCAACTTATGGTACTACCCTATGATGGCGTGAACAGAAGTGGGAAAAGTGTTTGGGAACGGCTATGGAGTGTTATGTGGTATGGTTCTGGGGGTGTGGTATGCTATAAGGGCATGGCATGTTGCCTTGAAGGGGTATTCCCCCCAAAATTATTTTTTCATTAATACGTTGCCCACTCATATCTTTCCAATATAAAGTTATTATGAATTTTGCACAGTTTTATTTGTATCTAGATGCAGTCACCCCCACCAATTGCATAGAATCATCAAATCTCAGTCCAACCCGACACTGCTCCCTGCTCCTGGCCCCCACACTCCGAGTCGGGATCACGTGTCCTCAGTCTCTTCAATGGGCTGGGTTAGCACTTGTAACCCAGTCCACTGAAGTGTAGGACACTGAGACAGTGACAGCTGCAGCTGGTTACTGTCTCACTCTCTGACAGCAGCCCCCCACTGTATGCTTCCCCCCCGCCTGTGGCACACCCCCAACCCCCCCACCCCCCGCATCTGATCTGGAGGCAGTCCGCCCGCCCACGGCATGAGACATCCCCCCCCACCCCCATCTGACCTGGTGGCAGCCAGCCCGTCCGCGTCAACCGCCACAGGGCCCCCCCCCCCCGCATCTGACCTGTGTGCCCCCCGCATCTCACCTGATCGCTTGCTGGCTGCCCGCCTCCCCCACACATCTCACCTGGTGGTGGTGCCAAATCACCCCCCCCCCCGCATCTGACCTGTGTGCCCCCCACAGCCTGCCGCATCTCAGGACTTTATGACCTTTGAGCACTTACGCTTATGAGCTGCACACTATATATGGGATGTCCTTGGGGTCCCTTGCGTTTATATGATGGGTAAGGTGCAATAGGAGCATATATGCAGGGCCGGGACAAGGAGTTTTGGTGCCCTAGGCAGAGAAGGCAAATGGCGACCCCCCCCCCGCCCCAAAGCCACTGTTATCAGAACTGGCGCGACACAGACAGTGTAAAACCCAGAAAGTGCCCCCACACTGTATTACGAGCCCCAATACATTCGGTAGTTATCTTATAACATTCTTACCACCATACAGTGATTACATATTGCCTCTGGAGAACCAAAAGATATCACTAATGATACCATTGAATAATACCGCCACACCATGACCACTATCACTACAACCCAGATAAGAGTGCAGTTACATCCAGTTACTCACAGGTGACGTCTTCTCTGATAAAAGTCTTTCAAATTTTCTTTTTCTCTCCATCCAGCGTGGGCCACCTTGAAGTCTTCTCCTGGCTGTGAATCCTCTCTCCAGAATCTGCCAGAGAAACATTTTAGGCTCAGGCACATACAGTACAGGTCCCCTGTACCCCTATATGCCCCCATGGTTTTAAGGTGTCCCTGTGCCCCCACTTAATAATTATGTATGCTCTGTGCCCCAGAATATTAGTAAGGTCCCTCTGTGCAGTCCCAAAATGTTATAGACCCCTATGTGCTGTCCCCAGTAGTATATAGAGCCCCTGTGTGCTGTCCCCAGTTGTTTATATATCCCCTGTGGGCTCCACCAGTTTTGTGTGTGTGTGCGTATATATATATATATATATATATATATATATATCCCCTGTTTGCTCTCCCAGTTGTATATATATCCCCTGTGCGCTCCCCCAGTTGTGTACATACATATCCCGTGTGCTCTCCAAGTTGTATATATTCCCTGTGTGCTGACCCCAGTAGTATATAGACCCCTGTGTGCTGCCTCCAGTAGTATATAGACCCCTGTGTGCTGCCCCCAGTAGTATATAGACCCCTGTGTGCTGCCCCCAGTTGTATATATATCCCCTGTGTGCTGCCCCCAGTTGTATATATTTTTGTGCCTATATATTTATGGATATACACACAGACACACACACATATATATATATATACACACACACAGATGCACACTATGTTATGTACAGTATACACACAGGCACACACGTATACACACACACTCTTATCTATACACACCACACACACACTATTATGTATACACACTCTCTCTTATGTAAACACACTCACACTCTTATGTATACACACACACACACACACTCTCTCTCTTATGTATACACACTCACACTCTTATGTATACACACACTCACACTCTTATGTATACACACACACACTCTCTCTTATGTATACACACACACACACACTCTTATGTATACACACCACACTCTCACTCTTATGTATACACACACTGACACTCTTATGTATACACACACACACACTCTTATGTATACACACACCACACTCTCACTCTTATGTATACACACACTCACACTCTTATGTATACACACACACACACACACACACACACTCTTATGTATACACACCACACTCACACTCTTATGTATACACACACCACACTCACACTCTTATGTATACACACACCACACTCACACTCTTATGTATACACACACTCACACTCTTATGTATACACACACACTCTTATGTATACACACCACACTCACACTCTTATGTATACACACACACACACACTCTCTCTTATGTATACACACTCACACTCTTATCTACACACACAGAGACACAAAACAGCTACCTCTCAGCTAGGTTGCTTGCACTTTCTGTCCTCACCATCCTGGGACTGTCATGGAGGGATCTGGCTGATGATGATGATGCAGAGATGAGCAGCTGACAGGAGAGGCAGGGGCAGACACTTCCTGGTCCCCCTGTGTGGTCTCTGCAGGCTGCCGTTCCTCACCACCTCCTCCCTGGCCCGACAGCTGAGCAGCTCCCAGAGCCTGGAGGATGTGCAGCAGGGGATGTGAGTAATGCTGCCCCCATGCTGGTGTCCTGGAGCAGGTCAGAGCCTCCTGGAAGTGGGAGCTCAGCCAGAGCAGTGTCCGCAGGGAGCCGCCCCTCCCCCCTCCTATGTACAGTAGCAGCAGCACAGCTGAGGGCTCCACAGACCTGTGCATCTCCCGGCAGGGGGCTGATGTAATCAGCTTCTGTATGCTGCTTCCGGGTTCAGCCGGGTGGCGCCCCCTGCTGTTTGGCGCCCTAGGCCTTCGCCTACCCTTGCCTACTCTTTGTCCCGGCCCTGCATATATGTATGTGATCTATTTATAACTAGGAGTTGGTGGTTGGCAATGGCAGGATTATGCATATTGATATTATAGATATTGATATACTATTTAGTGTTACCTTGTTGTGATATATGAAATTCCCAATAGAATGTAATATATGCCCCCACACTATTTATTGGTTATTCTGTGCTCCTTTATTTCATATGTAATTACATTGATGCTATTTATTTAATATACATATACCCACCACGCAAGTTATACGATCTAGTACTGGAGTGTTGTTTCCTTTTTTATGTATTTTAATAATGTTTTTTTCAATAAAATATATGATTTTTTTGGCTATGATCTGGTAGTTTATTTCGTATAAATGTTATAGATAGATCGTCCTATGTTATGTATTTAGTGGACTAAACATATAAAATAAGCACTGTCTTATATTCTTATATACTTTGGTGTCCACCGGAGCTGTTGTATATAATATATATGGGATGTGCTGGTGCTGCTATATAGTACGTGCTGATATACAGTACAAGGGATGTGCTGGTATACAGTATATGGTATATGGGACGTGCTGATAAACGGTATATGGGATGTGCTGGTATACTGTATTTGGGACGTGCTGATATATACAAACCCTCACCCCGCATCTCACCTGGTGGCAGTGGCACCCCCCCCCCCCCCCCCCCCCCCCCGGGAATGTGACTTAGTAGCAGCTTGCCCGCAGCACCGCATCCAACACCACCCCACCCCCCACCCCCCCATGATGGGAAATGTAGTTTCCCTGCCAGCACCTTTAGAAAAACTTATAACTCAGGAATGGCAGCAGCTAGAAAAACAGGGGACACCTCAAAATACTCAGGGGGACTTGGTGATTAAGACCAGCAAGGTTTATGGGCATTTAATTTTTTTGGCTCTTGGGGGAAATGTTCCTCTTTGCTCTCAGAAAAAGTTGGGATGTGTTGGGGTGTTTAAAAACCAAGTACACTACATACTAAGGGGGCTTCTAGTATTTTACAGTTTGTGCATAACATGGCTAATCAAGTAGTCATGTGTGGGAGAGACAACTTTCCACCTGGGTGTGCGTTAGATATCCATGCAGCGGAGAGCTTCCCCCTCAAACTACTGTATTGTTGATTCATAGTCAAGTACTCCAGTAAACTGTATGTTCAAATAAATATTGTGTCATTAAAATATATTACAAGGTATTCATGCTTAAAGAGGACCAATCACCTAAAAATCACTGTCCCTATTATCAAAGGAAATCTCTCCCTAAGTCTATCTATGAAGATACAGACTGCCTGTGCAGTCTGTATCTTATCCCTTTACCCAATTCTCTTGATTGCTGAACGAAGGCCGGGCGCCGGCGTTTCACCGCTGGAACGCAAGTGACGTATTCAAGATGGCGTCGCCCGGCCTTCCAGCACCGAACAAGAGGATCAGGTAAAGTATAAGCTACAGACTGTAAAGGCAGTCTATTTATGAAAATACAGACTGCCTTTGCAGTCTGTATCTTATACTTTACCTGTTCCTCTTGTTTGCTGCAGCAAGGCCGGCGCCGCCATCTTGATTACGTCGCTTGCGTTCCACCGCTGGAGCGCAAGCGACGTAATCAAGATGGCGGCGGCCGGCATCGGACTGCAACGGACAAGAGGATCAGGTAAAGTATAAGATACAGACTGCAAAGGCAGTCTGTATCTTCATAAATAGACAAAATGAAGATACAGACTGCTGTTGCAGTCTGTATCTTATACTATACCTGTTCCTCTTCTTCGTCCCGGCCTCCGCCATCTTGATTACGTTACTTGCGTTCCACCACTGGAACGCTAATGACGTAATCAAGATGGCGGCGGACGGCCTTGCTGCCGCTGTGGATGACGGGAGCTTCCTGTCTCGAGCCGGCTCTTTTGAAAAGAGCCGGCGCGAGACAGTGAATTGGAAAGTGAATAAAACAAAAACGCGGCCCAAAAAATAAATTAAAGTATTTACAAATGTTAATTAAATAAATAATTACATTGAATTAGGAAATAAATTTTTTTTTTATTTTTTTCCGTGATTGGTTCTCTTTAAATCAGTTTACAAAATTTTAATTAAGAATAAGTGCCACAACATTTACAATATGTAAAAAGAAAAGTTTTGTTGGTCTATGCAAAAATATTCAAAACATTACATCAATTTAGCTTATTTTAATTTTCTAATTTGTTTAGGACAAAAGATAAGCTCAAAGGTGTCAGTCACTGTATGTTGCTAAAGATTTATGCCAAACATAGATAGGCTTATTGTTCATTTTAAAACCTGTGAAAATTGAATACAATTTTATTAAAAAAAAACAAACAAAAAAAAAAAAACTGCTGGGGGGGGGGAAGTCTCACAATTTAGTAAGGTCTCTACATGCAGTGTTCAATTATAAAAGAAAATCCTTATGAAATTTTGAAATTTCTGAATGTATTTATAATGAATACTTTTAGTGACATCAAGTGGTAGAAAGGAGTAACGCTATAGCTTTATTTCAAGGTTAAAACAGAGGAGAGGAAGCAGGAAAGGCTTTTTTTTCTCTTTTAAATTTGTAATTGTTCACAAAGTAGAAGGTATAGAACACACACCACAACGTTTTTTTTTAACTGCTTAAGACTCCATTTTCTTTATTTTTTTCTTTTTCATCCAAATATAAACATATATATGTTCACAATAGTACAGTTTGGAAATATATCACCCAGTGAAAGTAGCAGAGTCTTTCTTGTATACGTTCTACTTCAGCATGCCGCCGATCAGACGCAGTTCACAGTCAGGACAGAAACATCTATAGAGTCCATGAAAGATACGCGACGTTTCAAGAGCTCTCGCTCCCTTTGTCAAGCCAGAAATTTGTAATTCACTTCTGTTAAAAATCTCAAGTATGTCAGTACTTATCAGCTGCTGTATGCCCTAAATACACTACCGTTAAAAAGTTTGGGGTCACCCAAACAATTTTGTGTTTTCCATGAAAAGTCACACTTATTCACCACCATACGTTGTGAAATGAATAGAAAATAGAGTCAAGACATTGACAAGGTTAGAAATAATGATTTGTATTTGAAATAACATTGTTTTTACATCCAACTTTGCTTTCGTCAAAGAATCCTCCTTTTGCAGCAATTCCAGCATTGCACACCTTTGGCATTCTAGCTATTAATCTGTTGAGATAAGCTGGAGAAATTGCACCCCACGCTTTTAGAAGCAGCTCCCACAAGTTGGATTGGTTGGATGGGCACTTCTGGCGTACCATACGGTCAAGCTGCTCCCACAACAGCTCAATGGGGTTCAGATCTGGTGACTGCGCTGGCCACTCCATTACCAATAGAATACCAGCTGCTGCTTCTGCTGTAAATAGTTCTTGCACAATTTGGAGGTGTGTTTAGGGTCATTGTCCTGTTGTAGGATGAAATTGGCTCCAATCAAGCGCTGTCCACTGGCTATGGCATGGCGTTGCAAAATTGAGTGATAGCCTTCCTTATTCAGAATCCCTTTTACCCTGTACAAATCTCCCACCTTACCAGCGCCAAAGCAACCCCAGACCATCACATTACCTCCACCATGCTTAACAGATGGCGTCAGAAATTCTTCCAGCATCTTTTCATTTGTTCTGTGTCTCACAAACGTTCTCCTTTGTGATCCAAACACCTCAAACTTGGATTCATCCGTCCACAACACTTTTTTCCAGTCTTCCTCTGTCCAATGTCTGTGTTCTTTTGTCCATCTTAATCTTTTATTGGCCAGTCTCAGATATGGCTTTTTCTTTGCCACTCTGCCCTGAAGCCCAAAATCCGGCAGCCGCCTCTTCTTTGTAGATGTTGACACTGGTGTTTTGCGGGTACTATTTAATGAACATGCCAGTTGGGGACCTGTGAGGCGTCTGTTTCTCAAACAAGAGACTCTAAGGGTGGTATTACACTGGCTGAGCAGGGCCCGATAATACCTGTAAACGAGCGCCGATCTGCTAGATCGTTGCTCGTTTACTAGCTTTATTACACGGTCCGATAATCGTTTGACAAGAGCTGCAAGGACATCGTTACCAATGTCCTTGCAGCCCTTGCTAAACTGGCATACATTACCCATCCACGTTCCAGGGCTGCTCCTGCCGTCCGCTTCTCCCGGGGTCCCGTGCGCGCTCTAGCTTCACAGCGGCCTGTCAGCTGGTAGGCCGCTCAGCCAATCACAGGCCGGGACTGCCGCGGCCTGTGATTGGCTGAGCGGCCTATCAGCTGACAAGCCACTGTGAAGCTAGAGCGCGCACGGGACCCCGGGAGAAGCGGACGGCAGGAGAAGCCCTGGAACGTGGATGGGTAATGTATATCGTTAGTCGCCGGCCACGCACCGCTATTACACGTAGCGGTGCGCGGTCGGCGCCCGACAAAAATAGGGTCTAACCTATATCAACGATCAGCCGATGATCGTTGTCATCGGCTGATCGTTGCATTTATTACATGGAGCGATAATTGTCCGAATCGGGCCAATTCGGCTGATTATCGTTCCGTGTAATAGTACCCTAATGTGCTTATCTTCTTGCTTAGTTGTGCAACGCGGCCTCCCACTTCTTTTTCTACTCTGGTTAGAGCCTGTTTGTGCTGTCCTTTGAAGGGAGTAGTACACACCGTTGTAGGAAATCTTCAATTTCTTAGCAATTTCTCGCATGGAATAGCCTTCATTTCTAAGAACAAGAATATACTGTCGAGTTTCAGATGAAAGTTCTCTTTTTCTGGCCATTTTGAGCGTTTAATTGACCCCACAAATGTGATGCTCCAGAAACACAATCTGCTCAAAGGAAGGTCAGTTTTGTAGCTTCTGTAACGAGCTAGACTGTTTTCAGATGTGTGAACATGATTGCACAAGGGTTTTCTAATCATCAATTAGCCTTCTGAGCCAATGAGCAAACACATTGTACCATTAGAACACTGGAGTGATAGTTGCTGGAAATGGGCCTCTATACACCTATGTAGATATTGCACCAAAAACCAGACATTTGCAGCTAGAATAGTCATTTACCACATTAGCAATGTATAGAGTGTATTTGTTTAAAGTTAGGACTAGTTTAAAGTTATCTTTATTGAAAAGAACAGTGCTTTTTCTTCAAAAATAAGGACATTTCAATGTGACCCCAAACTTTTGAACGGTAGTGAAATCTATGTCTAGGACATACAGAAGCTGATAAGTACTGGTAGCTTGGAGATTTTTTAGAGAAGTTAATTACAAATCTCTGACACCAGTTGAATTGCCCTTTAAGTATTCATTGTTAGGCTATGTTCACACACAGTATTTTTGCCCTCATATTGCAACCTAAACCAGGAGTGGATTGAAAACACAGAAAGGCTCTGTTCACACACTGTTGAAATTTAGTGGCTGGCCGTCATTTTATGGCAAAAAATTGGCGTTATTTTAAAACATCGGCCGCTGTTATGGAATAACGGCCATTATTTGCCATTAAATGGCGGCCATCCACTAAATTTCAACAGCGCGTGAGCATAGCCTTTCTGTGTTTTCAATCCACTCCTGGTTTAGGTTGCAATATGAGGACCAACATACTGAGCAAAAACACTGTGTGTGAACCCAGTCTTATAATGCATGGTCTAAACTATGTTAAAGGGGTTATCCAGCGCTACAAAAACATGGCCACTTTCTTCCAGAGACAGCCCCACTCTTGTCTCCAGCTTGGGCAGGGTTTTGCTGCTTTGTTCCATTGAAGTGAATGGAGCTTAATTGCAAACTGCACCTGAGCTGGAGACAAGAGTCGTGTGGCTCCAAAAGAAAGTGGCCATGTTTTTGTAGCACTGGATAACCCCTTTAAATCGCATCTGTGACCACCCCCCCCAACACCATGACCCATCTGCCGATGCTTCCTTAGTAAAGTTGATAATACATGAAATCCATTGCTGTGTTCCAAAATCTTGCTGTATTTTGCTTGAAGAAAAAAGGATTTGTATTCTGCCAGTGTCTCTGACTTTCAGTAACACCCCTGGGCTACATTATATCCCCATTCATCATACGAATCTTGCGCCATAGCTAGTGCGGTGTCACACTGGCGAGAGTGAACTGTGCCCGGCAACTGATTGGTTCCCTGTAGGGATGGTCCGAACAGAGTTCAGTTCGGGTTCGTACGAACCCGAACCCTCGGTAATGATTCCCGCTGTCTGCCCGTTCCATGCAGTGGGCGGAATGCCTGGAAAACTGGGATACAGACATAGCCATAGGCTGTATCCCAGTTTTCCAGGCGTACCTCCCGCTGTATCCGCCCGCTCCACGGAGCGGGCAGACAGCGGGAATCTGCTGCCGAGCGTTCGGGTTCATACAAACCCAAACCTCGGCAGGTCCGGACCATCCCTAGTTCCCTGTAATGCAATAGTTCATGATATACCGAGTGATAAATTTATAGGGAACATGTTCAACCAGTCAGAAAGTACCCGGCAACCCAATGTATATTACATGTGTAATACAAACATCCACCAATGGCTTTCTGGTATTTTTCTAGGTTGAGCCATTGCACTTGCAATAAGGGAAGATGAAGATATTACAATGGATGTGAGTTTACTGAAGAGGGGGGATGCCATGGTAACAAAAGTTTTGTCTTCCCTTGCTGTAGTAGGTGCCTGCGCTAAAAACACTAAAGCCATATATAGGTCACAGTTTTTAAGAAAGATAAGAATTCCACATAAAAGTGAATTTGTCAGCTGCAATTCCCACTCCAAACTGCTGACACTATTAGATAGGTGTTAGGTCACTTGGCTCCTTTCATATATCTGTCTGGGATTCCAGAACATAGAAAAATTATTTTATTATATAGTAAGAAGAGTGAAATAGGCTATCGTGAACTCAAGTGCAGCAAGCTGTAACACCTCCTCCTTCCCTCGCTTATACCTGATCCTGCTTGAGGCTCACCTTCCAGGTGTCAATGAAGCAGGGAGGGGTAGAGGAGGAATAACAGCTTGTAGCTATTCAGGAGCTTGGAAAAGTCTCTTTAGGGCGAGTTCACATGTACCATGATTCAGACAGCACCCACAGTGGAAAGACAAGGTTAACCAAATCTGCAGGCTGGAATATTAACAAATATTCTGAACCACTCCCACCCCTTACTCCAAAAAACATGGTCACCAAGGCTCTCATATACAGTTACTCTGCCACTTCATAAATAAATATATATATATATATATATATATATATATATATATATATATATATATATATCCCAACCAAAACACCCCCTCCAATATAGTCATCACCCATCCATATTTGTCTTACATGTTGACTTATGTACTTTGCATTATAAGTGTTTTATGTTATTGAGTTACATTATCCTGGTAATTTACAACGGCCATTGTTTAATAATGTACATTTTAAGATATGGCCTCAGAATAGTGGAGAGTATTATACCAACCTCATCATGCTGGAGAAGAGAGCAAGATTGATTGTGATGATGTTCCTCTTCGACCAAGCTTCATACCCCAAGGTACTTGTCTTACCAAGGATCTGACTGTTCACTGTAGTTCGTAAGATGTTCCTATGGTTGATCTGTAACACATACGGATGCCTATTCCTCTTTGTAATTTGTGCTAAGCTATAAGTACTTTATTTGACATACAGTAAAGAAACTCTATACATGTATGTGAACAGAGTATTGCCCATTATGTGTTCTTTTATTTTTAGAATAAAATTGTTTTTTTTCCCCGCAATTTTTTTTTTTTTAAACATAGAAACATAGAAGATTGTCGGCAGAAAAAGACCACTGGGTGCATCTAGTCTGCCCTTTTAGTATTTTCTTTCTTATTATCTTAGGATAGATATAGGTCTATCCCAGGCGTGTTTAAATTCTGTTATTGTAGATTTACCAACCACCTCTGCTGGAAGTTTGTTCCAGTATTCTACTACTTTTTCAGTAAAATAATATTTTCTCACATTGCTTCTGATCTTTCCCCCAACTAACCTCTCACTGTGTCCTCTTGTTCTTGAGCTCAGTTTTTTTACTAAAAACACTTCCCTCCTGAACCTTATTTAGTCCTTTAACATACTTAAAGGTTTCAATCATGTCCCCCCTTTCCCTTCTTTCCTCCAGACTATACAGATTCAAATCTTTAAGTCTTTCCTGATATGGTTTATGCATTACACCCTCCACCATTTTTGTAGCCCGTCTTTGGACCCATTCAATTTTATCAATGTCCTTTTTTAGATGAGGTCTCCAGAACTGGACACAGTATTCCAGATGTGGCCTCACCAGAGCTCTATACAGCGGGATCACAATCTCCCTTTTCCTACTGGTTATACCTCTAGCTATACACCCCAGCATACGATTAGCTTTCCCCACCGCCTGGTTGCACTGGTGACTCATTTTAAGGCTGTCTGATATCACTACCCCTAAATCCTTCTCTTCTGAAGTCTTTTCCAACACAGTACTGCCGATGTGATACTTGGATAGAGGATTCCTCCTCCCCAAGTGCATTATTTTACATTTGGAAACGTTGAACTTCAATTTCCACTGTTTGGACCACTTATCTACCAAAGCTAAATTGTTTTCCGTATTACTGACACCTCCAGGAATATCAACCCTATTGCACACTTTTGTGTTGTCAGCAAACAGACAAACTTTACCTACCAAACCTTCTCCTATGTCACTTACAAACATATTAAAAAGAATAGGACCCAGAACAGACCCTTGTGGCACACCACTTGTAACCAGTCTCTGCTCGGAATATACACCATTAACAACAACCCTCTGATATCTATCCTTCGGCCAACCACAAATCCACTGAACTGTCCAGGGATTAAGTCCAATTTTCTCCAACTTCTCTATCAGCTCTTTATGGGGAACTGTTATAAAAGCTTTGCTGAAGTCCAGATAGGCGATATCCACAGCACCACCTTCATCCAGTACATTTGTGGCATAATTAAAGAAATCAATGAGATTAGTCTGACATGATCGGCCCTCAGTAAAGCCATGGTGGTTTGGATCCATCAAATTGTTGATTCTTAGGTGATCCATTATCTTCTTTTTTAGAAGAGTTTCCATCATTTTCACTACTACAGATGTCAGGCTCACTGGCCTGTAGTTACTGGGATCTTCTCTATTCCCCTTCTTGTGGATTGGTATAACATTGGCTGTTCTCCAATCATCGGGGACATCTCCTGTTAGCAGGGATTGGTTATACAGATCTGTCAGGGGGGGCAGCAATCACAGATCTGAGTTCTTTAAGAACCATGGGATGGATCCCATCTGGACCCATCGCCTTATTCAGCTTTAAACGGGCAAGTTCCTCTGCAACTTCAGTCTCTGAAAATACTGGAGCTGTACCCATATAGCTGAAGGCAATGCTGTGTCCAACCATTCTGTGATTGTGAAGGCCGCCTTCTGAAAACACTGAGCAGAAGTAACTATTCAAATAGTCAGCGACCGCCTTATCTCCATCAATAAACATATTCTCCCCATTACTTATTTAGTAATGCTGCAGCCATTCTTCTTCCTGTCACTTATGTATCTGAAGGTTTTATTCACCGCAGTAACAGATTTTGCCATTTCTTCTTCTTTTGAGGCTTTAGCAGCATTTATAATCTGCTTTGCCTCCTTCTGTATAATTTTATACGTCTCTCTGTCAGCTTCATTCCCAGTCTCCTTATACTTCCTATACGCTGCCTTTTTTCCTTTTACAATGGCCTTAACCTCTCTAGTAAATCATAATGGAATCTTCTTCCTTTTACTTTTGCTAACTTCTCGTACATGTAGTCTAGTTGCCTTTAATATGGCATTTTTTAATTCTGCCCACTGAGTGCTCGCTCCCGATGTTTTATCTCACCCTCTTAATTCTTTATCTAAATACTCCCCCATTTTATTAAAATCTGTCTTCCTAAAATCCAATACTCTTGTTGTAGTATGGGATTGGACGTAGTCAGTTTGTATGTCAAACCATAAACACTGGTGGTCACTGGAACCTAAGTTTTCTTCCACTCTAACTTCAGACACCCGATCCCCATTAGTAAATACTAAATCTAGAATGTTCTCTCCTCTGGTTGGCGACTTCACTAGCTGTTTTAGAGATGCCCCTGTAAGGGTCTCCATTACATTCTTGCTTTTACATGTAAGTGCAGAAGGGATATTCTAATCCACATCCGGCATGTTGAAGTCACCCATAACTACAATATCCCCCTTTAATGACATTTTAGTAATTTCATCCATCAGCATGTTATCATAGTCCTCGCTTTGCCCCGGAGGCCTATAGATAACACCTATCCTAATAACAGATCCCTCTTTGGACTGCATACAAACCCAGAGAGTCTCCAGCTCTTTATATGTATTTTGGATGACTGTCGATTTAAGACTATCCCTGACATAAATGGCTACCCCGCCTCCCCTTCTCTCTGCTCTGTCTTTCCTGTACAGAATATATCCCGGTATAGCTATTTCCCAATCATTAGACTCTTTGAACCAGGTCTCTGTTACAGCAACAAGGTCCAAATCATCTCTAGACATAATGGCCGTCAGCTCACAGATCTGGTTTCCTAAGCTGCGAGCATTCGTACATATTGCCCGAAGATTACTAAGCTTCATAATACCTTTATTCCCAACTTCATCTACCGCACCAACAGCATCTTCCTTACCACCAATAACCGCACCAACTATTGCATCTACAGCACCAACCCCTGTGCTTTCACCAATCTGGATACACTTATTTGTCTTTACTGGTCGGGGACAGAAATCCTCCTCCTCTATTATACTTCTGTCCCCTTCATCTAGTTTAAATGTCTGTCCAAGTTTTTTTTTACTTTTTATGCTTTTTATTAGTATATTACACAGCAGTACATATGTACTATTATGTAATTTATATTGTCAGTATTAAACACATTACAACATTTAGCCTTTGAGCCCCAGCCAGCACAGCTAAGATTGACAGCTGGTTTCTGTCGGTGATCCTGTGCATTAACCCCTTAAGGACTGAGACAATTTTCATTTTTGCACTTTAATTTTTATCCTCCTTTTGTTTAAAAGGCCATAGCACTTGAATTTTTTCACCTACAGACCCACATAAGCCCTTATTTTTTTTTTTCTATAAAATAATTGGGGATCAATGCTGTGTATATAATACAGCACTGATTGATTAGATCAGTGCTGTATTACTCTGGTCAGCTTCGGTCCAGATCTATGGATTATGGAGCCAGGATCAGAGTCATCCCGACACTGAGGCCCAGCTAGGTAACAAGAAGGGATCCATCCGCATTGCAGGGGGATCCATCCACTAGACACCAGGGATGGGGCTGTGCAGGGCATATATATGCAGCTGCATATAAATTTCAGACCCCCTCTGAACCCCTTCCCCCCTAGCGGCACCATGACATATCAGATACATCACGGGACGCCAAGGGGATAAACTTCAGAGTCCTTGCAATCAGTCATGACGAACCTGTACATCATAATGCGCTAAGACAATCTACACTATGTTATAGGTAGAGATGAGCGAACCAGATGGATTTCTGGTTCATATGAATCAGAGATCTCGGCGGCTGACTCCCGCTGCCTGTTCCCTCCGTGCAGTGGGTGGATACATCGTAAGGAACGCCTGGAAAACTGGGATACAGCCATTGGCAGTATCCCAGTTTTCCAGGCGTTCCTTACGATATATCCACCGGCGGCTGACTCCCGCAGGCAGCGGGAGTCAGCCGCCGAGATTTCTGATTCATACGAACCAGAAATCCGGCTGGTTCGCTCATCTCTAGTTATAGGATATCTACAATGTTACTGTAAGGGATTTACAATAAAGTGTGTTAAATGCAAAATCACTCTAAAAATACACTCTACCAAGCAAAAATATTCCAGAAACTAAAGTAAATAGTCATGTGTCTGACTATTCACTTTCTCATTTGTCTGGACTTAAAGGGGTATTCCACTAAAAAAATTCTTTGCAATATTTAATAGAATAGGATGTTATTACGGCCTCTGCACCATTTTTGATAATTTTTATGTGTCTCAGCTCATGTCAACACAAAAATACAGTTGCACTGAGACTTCTCCGTCTTGTTTATTACTCTTCCCCCCTCCTTTACAAGATGAGGGTCATGTCTCTGTTTTGGGCCAGGTAGTAAGTACGTACTGCTGCTAACCCGGCCCACTGCATAGACACAGGACAGTAGAGGCATGTCTGTGGTGTGAGGGGTGACAGAAGATACATTACCACAGCACAGCAGCCCCAGCGTACGTCTTTTCCGGGCTGAAGAATTAAATGGCGGCAGCAGCAGGGACCCTGCAAGGCAGCAACCCCGCACCTGTCCACGGCTCCCTCAACTGACGATGGCCGCCATTACACTGCACCCCTTATGCCTCACTGCACAGTATGGCCCCAAATACAAGTACATTTGTGGCCACTGACAGCGCTGGTAACACGAGAGCTACAGCGGGAACCACTCTTGGCAACAGGAGCTCACTCCTGACTCACTACATGGAGCCACTGCAAAAACTGGAGCTCACTCCTGACTCACTACAAGGAGCCACTGCATTCCCGCAGTAGCTCTATGTAGTCTGTCTGGAGTGACAGGGCTGTGGAGTCAGAGTCGTGGAGTCGGCACTAGTTTTGGCTGGAGTCGGAAAAAATGTACCGACTCCAGCTTTAAAAAAAATCTTTTAAAATTCATATCAAAACTCAATTTTAGTTTTGCTCATCAATATATATTATGAGCAACATTTTAATAGGACACTGGCCCTATCGTTGTCGGTCAATATTTGCCAGTTTGTTTCTGAGCTGGAAGAGTCCATTGTGTGGGGGGATATCTGTGCTGTTCTCTTCCTGGATGCTGGATGATTGTATATGAGCAGCAGTGTAATATGAAGATACCCTATGTAATATAGAGGAGGTGGAGGAGACATAAGTAGTTTAGCAGTAACCTCAGTCCTCAATGTGGTGTTTTCCTTCAGTGTTCTATGGCTGCTGCAGGCTGTGTGTGTTCGTGTGTTTGTGTGTGTGTGCGCTATGGCTGCAGCAGGCTGTGTGTGTTATAGCGTGCCCCCACACCCACAGTGACACCTCTATATCACTATCTGTGACTTCTCTATATCACTATGAGTGACCCCCTCTAGATCACTATGACTGATTACTTAGAAACATAGAAGTATGTCAGCAGGAAAAGACCACCTGCTCCATTTAGTCTAGTTGTGAGTTGTTCAGGACATGGAGGCTGGAGACTAGCTGCATCCACTGCACACACAAGAGAATCTACTTTATATCTTTCCTTATTCCCTCAGAAGTAGCCCCAGGATCATGAAGGACATTAGGGAGAAGCTGCTGAGCCAGTGCGATAAATAACTCCCCTGGTATACGACTGGCCATTTATGAAGGAGCAGGAGTCTGAGTCAGTCCTGATAAAATTCAGGAGTTGGACCTGCGGCTTACCAACTCCACAGCCCTGTGGAGTGAACTCCTGTTCCTGCAGTAGCTCCATGCAGTGTGTCAGTAGTGAGCTCCTGAAGTAGCTCAATGTAGCCTGTCAAGAGTAACCTCCTGACACAGGAGCCACGGCAACAGGAGGTCACTCCTGACAGGCTACATGAAGCTACTGCAAGTGCAGGAGCTCTCACTCCTGACACACTACATGGAGCTACGGCACAAACAGGAGCTAACTCCAGACAGACTACATAGAGCTACTGCGGGAATGCAGTAGCTCCATGTAATGTGTCAGGAGTGAGCTCCTGTTCTTGCAGTAGCTCCATGTATTGAGTAGGAGTGACCTCCTGTTGCCAAGTAGTTCCCGCAGAAGCTTTATGTAGTCTGTTGGGAGTGACCTCCTGTTGCCGAGCTGCCGCCCCCAGGAGCGTTACCATGGAAGCTCCCATCAGTGGCCACAGGTGTAAGTGTATTTGGGATGCCATGCATTCCCCCTCTGTCACTCCCCTCCCTCTGTTCTATCAGATGGCCCCCCCGTGTGTCCTATAATAGATATTGATAGTGATTGAGTGCCTATAAAGCACCAATCACTGCCAATCTTTGTTTTAGTGGGCTTGCTCCATGTATGACAGGATGGATAAGCGGGAGGGAGACATAGGAGGTGTGGTGCATGCTGGGATTTGGAGTCTCCTGGCCAGCACCATATTGAAAAGCATGACAGAACTTTAAAAACTTCGATATGGAGAACAGAAGCATGCAAAAATGGTGTCAAAACATTCAGGGGGACACAGTGAGTACAATATGGCTGCTTTCGTAATTCTTTTTTTTAAACAGCATTGGGTGGAATACCCCTTTAAATATGTTTTTTGATTTATTTTCCATATGTAATGTTTTTCTTAACATTCAATTTTGTGTAACAGTGATTTATGGGCAGTCCAAGTGTGGTCCATGGGTTGTTCATTCTGCCTATAGGAAATTTACTTACAAACGAATCTTTCCGAAACAACCAAGAGAGACTTCATAATCCACTAATCTGAGTCTCTCCCCAGCTGGCCCCGCTGCCATGTGGAATTCATGTTAACTGTAATTTAATTCTATAAGGCAATTGAGTCAGACACCAAGGATTGAAAGCCTGTAGAGATGAGAGCGACCGAAGAATGCTCATATCCGATCACTCTCATTTGAATACCGGTGACAGATAAAGTTGGATAAAGCCCTTGGGGTACTCAAATTGTGAGCATTCCAACTAGAGTATGATCAAGGCCACATAGTGGCCAAAACGCATCTAAGAAAAAATAGCAAGACCGCACCATGTTTATCTTTTATACTTTTTTTTAATACATTTTAGATGAACTTTAGTAAAAACCCATAACAAATAAGCTTTAAACATTTATGTGTAAAACTATCAAATAAAATTACCTTTACAAAACATACATAAAACCTGTTAATACAAATAGAAATAGTTGAACGGCACTGTGTAGACTTTAAGTCAGAACGGCTTCAAGCCAGTGGGTGCACGTCTCTCGGCAGTCGACCCTCCGACTCCACTGTATAGACAAATCAGGATCAGGAATACGGCACTCCAATTGTGAAAAAAGCGTGATAGTTTATTCACCCATACACGTACAGCGACGTTTCGACTCAAGCATGAGTCTTTTTCAAGCAAGTACATAGTGTCATACACGTGATATTTATACAAAGGGTACGCCCCCAGAAGGAGTGTGTCTCAATCAGTGGCATCATAAATAAACAATGTAGGCAATATATAAATATTGATTAATCAATATGGAGCTAGATTCAGAGAGGAAAGAAGAAGAAAAGTTAGAGAAAACTACTAAGGCCCCATTCACACGTCCGTGTCAGTTTTTACTGTCAGGAAATCCTGATCAGGAGGCCTTAAATGTCATCAGGATAGTATCAGGATTTCCTGACAGTAATCCGTTTTTACCTTCAGGAAACCATCAGGAAAAACCTTCAGGATTTCCTGATGAGAAGAAAAATAGGACATGTATTTCTGCAAACTGGATGGTCACAGCTTGCAGAATTACAACTCCCATCATGCTTGGCTGACAGGTCATGATGGAAGTTGTACTTCTGCAGTCTGTGGTCACCCAGGTTGCAGTACATGATGGGAGTTGTACTTCCGCAACCTGGATGGCCACAGGCTGCAGAACTACAACTCCCATCATGGCCTGTCAGCAGGGCATGATGGGAGTTTTAATGTCACCTGTCCTGGTCTCCTGGCCGCCGCGCCCGGCCGGGGGGGGGGGGAGGTTTCAGGGGTGCAGCGAGTGGGTGCGGGGGTGCCGCGAGTGGCCGCCGGCTGTGGGGGGGGGGGGGGGGGGGGGGGGGGGGGGGGGCGGGGGGGGTGCGTGGGCGCCACGTATGGCCGCGGGGGGGGGTTTGGGGGGGGATGCGGGGGCGCCGCGAGTGGCCGCCGGGGGTGCCTGCAGACAAGGACGAAGAGGCAGCAGGAGGCCGGGGCAGAGGCGGAAGGTGAGTGGAACTCCGGACGCTTTCCTGATGTGCATCAGGAAAGCGTCCGGGGTCTGGGCGCTCCCATAGACTCCTATGGGGGCATCCGGGCCGGATTTCCGGACGAAAATAGGACCGGTTCTAAAAAATCCGGTCCTATTTTCCGGAACGGACACTCTTCCGGTGTCCATGTCCAATGAAAGTCTATGCGTCCGGAAATCCGTCCGGATTTCCTGATAGGAAATCCGGGTGGTTTTTCCGGACGTGTGAAGGGGGCCTTAGGGAAAGGGACAGATTACAAATTATTCACATTTCCAATCAGAAAAAAATGTTGGACAACCTCTTTTAATTATTTAGGGTGCTCAGATTACACACCATTTTACAGTTTCTTGAATTGTCTATCTATTGAAAACAAACGTAGCCTGTCTACAAATGTCAAGGGTGTAATAGGTGGAAGCACTTTCAAACAAGTGAAGGCCAGCACTGCTACATTGTCCTGAAGATTGGTTATGAAGCAGTTATTACCTAAAAAACAATCAAAGATCATTAAATTAGTAAAGTTTCAGTTTAAAGACTGATGCATTTAAGTCGGATAACACTAGGTGGCAAAATTCCAACAATGTAAAAATAAGAACAAATAACGTCCATTATTTAACCCCTTAAGGACAGAGCCAATTTCAATTTTTGCGCTTTTGTTTTTTCCTCCTTGTGCTTAAAAGGCCACAGTGCTTGCATTTTTTTCACTAATTGTACTTTGCAATGACAGGCTTAATTTTTGCATAAAATACGGTATGAAATCAGGAAAAAATTATATGTGTGGTGAAATTGAAAATAAAACACTTTATTTCGAGGGGGGGTGGGGGGGGGGTTAGGAATGTGTTTACGCCGTTCGCCCTAGGTTAAAACTGACTTGTTATGCATGTTCCTTAAGTTAGCATGATTACAACGATACGTAGTTCAGGCGATACCAAATATGTTTATTTATTAATTATGCCTGGGCGACTTCTAGTAGTACAACTCTGATCTCTCATTGACATCTATGCAGTATAGTTACACTGCATAGATCAATGAGAGACGATTATGGTGCGGCCCCCCTCTAAACGCCCCTAACGATGCCAGGGTGTACGCTTACATACAGGGGTTAACAGCAGCAGTTATTAAAGTGGTATTATCACCCCCTTTCCATATAAGAAGTGCTCAGCACCATTCTTAAAGGGAATCTGTCACTAGGTTTATGCTGCCTTAAATGAAGTGACATAAACACCTAAGAGATCGGTGTATTACATTAATTTGTTTGGCAATTCTCCGAATATACAAGACAATAGGATTCTTGCCACACCACTCCCCCCCCCCAAATAGGAAATAATGGCCACACTGTAAAGCAGTGCACAAGGAGAAAAAAAACGGAAGTTCAAAAATGCAAACTGGCTCTGTCCTGAACCGCTTAAGGACAGAGCCAATTTTCGTTTTTGCGGTTTAGTTTTTTCCTCCTTGTGTTTAAAAGGCCATAGCACTTGCATTTTTCCACCTAGAGACCCACATGAGCCCTTATTTTTTGCGTCACTAATTGTACTTTGCAATGACAGGCTGAATTTTTGCATAAAGTACACTGCGAAACCAGGAAAAAATTCAATGAGTGGTGAAATCGAACAAAAAAACGATTTTTTTTTATTTAGGGGGTATTTGTTTTTACGCCATTCGCCCTGGGGTAAAACTGACGTTATGAATACAATGATATATAACATGTATAACTTTTATTGTATCTGATGGCCTGTAAAAAAAATCAAACCATTGTTAACAAATATATGTTCCTTAAAATCGCTCCATTCCCAGGACGGGAGAAAGGGGCGGCGCGATACGGGTGCTGGAACCGGGGAAGGTAAGTGACCGGCGGCTTCTATATCCACCCTCTCCCCAGCCATACACGAAAGATAACCCTGGCACGGAGTACCCCTTTAGGAATGGTGCTGAGAACTCCTTATATGGAAAGGGGATGACTATCACTTTAATGACCATGATCATTAATAACGACTGTTGTTTTGCAACAACGGACATTATTTGCCCCTTTTTTTTTAACATAGTGAGAGCATAACCCAAGTTTAACATTTTTCTGTAAGAGAAGTTCTTCTTGCTTTGTTCATGGTTATCCCAATGACACTAGGAGAGTGCCCAGATGGCTTGGAGGTCATGAAGACAGATAATCTTTATAAATCATAAACTATTCTCACAAACTAAGGGCCCTATTACACCAAAAGATCTCTGGCAGATCTAACAGATTTTTTCAGCCAAACCAAGGAACAGACTATAAACAGAGAAAAGTACGTAGAGGAAAGACTGGGATTTCTCCTTTTCAAATCCATTCCTGGCTTTGGCTTAAAAATATTTGTCTGATAATCTGTCAGACATCTTTTATTATAATAGGGCCCTAAGGGGAGAGCCAAACTGCGTTTCTGCAATCCGCTTTTTCGTCCTTTTTAGCAAAAAAAAACAACTGATGAAAAAACAGATGTATTTGTGTACATCCGTTTTTCAATTGACTTCCATTATAGTCTATAAAAAAAAAAGGATCAACGCATCCTTTTTTCATACTACAAAATACATACTACAAAATACTACGAAAACAGATGCATTTTGATCCTTTTTTTATAATGTAAGTCAATGGAAAAAACGGATCAAAACAGATGCATACAAATGCATTCGTTTTTTCATCCATTTATTGTAAAAACGGATGGTAAAAAAGTAGTGTGAACCCAGCCTAAGGCTACTTTCACATGTTTCGTAGTTTCAGTAAATTTAGAGCCCAATATGGATTCACAATCACCAAAAACTGCTTTTTTTTTTTTCCAAAAAAAATAAATAAATAATAATAATTACTGACAAGCTCTAGTACGGATCATGATTATGGGTCAGAATGTTTCATAAAAGTCTAAGGACGAGTCCGTCATTTTTACAGATGAAATGTCCATACATCTATATAAAATATGGATGAGTAATTTAAAAATGTTCCCTTCCCTTTTTTGATGGTGCACAAAAAATATGGATTATGGATGCAATAAAGATGCTTTATGGATTAATTTCTTTCGGATAGTGGATGAAGATTGTGGATGATTGCAGACATCATATACAGCCCTGAAAACTATGGAATGCGTGACTTTAGCCTAAATATCACATTAATAATAAGAAAAACAAAGTAAGTATCACAGCTTTGGCAGGACAATGATGTAGCTGGCACAAACACCTATTGTAATGGAGGCAAGTGGGTATCGATAAACAGGGGGACGACACTTTTATTATGGAGAGGAATCCAGCATCTTGTTTTCATTTGTGGTTATATCCCAAATTTATTTTTCCCCTCTGCTTCATGTAAAAATGCTAATTGTGGTATTGAGATGGGACTTGAGACAATGTGAAAAGCCCACTTAGCCATCTAGCGGCTGTAGCACTAAATAGTCTCAAGTCCTGTCTCAATACCAGGAGGCGTCTGGAGATGGAGTGGCCAATTGCAGGCAGCACCGTGGGAGTCAGGGAGGTAAGTGGGTGTTATTTTTTCCCACCCCTTTCTGACCTGTACAGAGTGTCACAACTCAACGTGTCCCTCAATCCCAAGACTGCCTTCTTTGCGCAGATCACCTGAGAAACATGGGATTTCCTGTGTTTAAAGAATCTAAAACACAGGAAGTGCCGTGTTTTCCAAGATAACTAAAAAAAGAAAACAAATGGATGTAAATTGCAAACATGCATTATATCACATCTACTGCATCTATTGCACAGCCCTGCAATAAACTGGATGTAAGGATATTGGAAATTGTCCTAGATGTCATAGGAGTGAGCAGCCTGTAACCATGACAAGGTGAATGCTCTTTATATAGAGGAAAGAAGGTTTCACCATAATGACGGACAGGGATTCTTTACTGTAAAAGTAGTGAGATAATGGAAAACTTTGCCATTAATGCTGTCATGGTTGACTCAAGGACTGGAATTTTTTGAAGAAAAAAACAACAAAAAAAAACTAGTTATGGCTACTAGAATATAGGCAAAAGGATGCTGATCCAGGGTTTTATTCAGACTGACAAATTTGGAGTCTGGATTTTTTTATCACTCCGGCATGGGGCAATTGGAATCTTGTAAAGGTTTTCTTGCCTTCCTCTGGATCAACAAAGTAGGATTAGGGCTCTATTACACAGGGCGATTATCGTGCAGAAATCGTTAAATCAAGCGATAACCGTTCCATGTGTATGCAGAAAACTATCGGGAAAAAAAAACGTTGTGTGTTATTGATCGTAAATTTAGCTCTGACCCTAAAATCATTAAGCCTTCGCTAATCGTTCAGTGTAATTGCACATTCATTGTTCATTCTTTTGCTGAGTGATGGAGTAAATGACTGTAGTTACGATCGTTGTAAGGATCATAACTAACAACTATCATTCTGTGTAATATTTTGCTGCGCATCCGTATCGTGAAATCTGCTGCGGATCCGGTAGGTGTGAAGGCACCCTAAGAATGATTCTGAGAACGCCTTATATGAAAAGGGGGTGACAATATAACTTTAACTGCTTTAGTATTTTATATAAAATGTTGTAGATTCCTTTTTTTTATGTACAAAATTATAAACTATTCCCATCCTGTGACATACTATATAGTCATGGTAAGCAGGCTGTTCCTACAAACTGAAGTAATAGCATATCACAGTAAGGGTGCAAAATAAGAGCTGTTCCAGTACCATCATCACATGTGGGTGACACCCAGCTCTAAATAATGGGAAGATAACTCCAGTACTGCCCATTTAACCCCCTAGATGTTGCAAGATGAATGTTGTCACTAGTTTTGAGCAGAGATGCCAAACTGTTTGGGATTGCATCCCCATAGCTGCCCTAGGAAGTCCTGGAAAATATGTAAACAGTCATAGGCGGTATCCATGTTTTCCAGGACTGCTTAGGGTGGCATCAAACGTCTGCAGCCAGGGGAGATAAATGTTGAGTGTTTGAGTTCAGAGAATATTGCTTAACCCTGAATATTTTGGCCTCTCCGCTCAACACTAGTAGAAGGTCAGATGGCTATACACTGATCAAAAAGATTTTATTGTTATGTTCAATATACCATTTGGCCTTATTTTATAACTTTTAGGCATAAAGAAAACAATTCAAACTGTTTCCCTTACCAGGAGGAACGAAAAAGGAGTCTCCAGCTTCTAAAATGCTTTTTGACTTGTGTAACTTCAGTAGCACCGGACCATTTTCAACATGGTAAAGCTATAATAAAGGCAATATTAGAAATATCAATTCTAATATTAAAACCAGATTATTAGTTTAAAAAAAAGGAGAAAAAAGGAAATTTAAAGGAGAAGGCCCATGAAATGGGAAAAAAAAAATCAGAAGGGTGGGGGGTTCAGGAACCCAAAAACAAAATATACTTGCCCATCTCTGTGCCCCATTGCGCCGCTCTTGCGTCCCATTAACTAGCTCTTCCAGCTGCAACATAATGTACCCAGGTGACCACTTGCCCGCTCACCCAATCAGTGAGTGGGGGGAGAAGGACACTGCCCCAGTAACTGACTAGCTAAACGGGCAATCACTGAGCTGGGCTGTGATGTTGCAGCAGGAGGAGACTGGTACGTAACTGATCAGGATTCCAGCAGAAAAATGACAGCCAATGGCCCTCAGCAAAGCTTGGGAACAGCACAATGGAGGCATGGAGACTAGTAAACATACACTGTTATTTCCCGCACCCCACTGCCTGTGTGCCTTTATTTCATGTGACTTCAGTTTAAAAAAAAAGCGTAACTATAAAATATTTTGACCATTTGACCATTTAGTTTTAGTTATCATAGGCCATGATAACAATTTTTGCAATATACATTAATAAGCTAAAATGAAATTTTTTTTTAAATACATGAAGCTGAATGCCCTGTCAGCTCTGTGTCTGCTCCGGTGTTATTTCTGCAATTCTACTGGACACACCCCTCCCTGGAAATAGGTACAGAGTAGCAGCTAGGTACAGACTAACAGCAGCATCAGATAACAGCCCTGACAGAAAGAAACAAAACATCCTCCCACACCTCCTAGCAGCACGTTCTCCCCCCTCCCCTCACAGAGGTCACTTAGCAGAGCTGAGGGTGTTTTGTGTGAGGAGCAGCGCAGGGGAGGAGCTGGATGGAGGGACAAGAACCCAGTGCTTCACCCAGGGGGAACATGCCAGCCATGACTCCAATGTACTGCATGAGGGGGAGTGGGTGAGTCACTGAGGTGAGGACTACAAGTCCCAGCACAACACAGCTGTAGTCCTTTCATAGTACATATAACATTTACTATCAGATGTCTGCAGCAGGTGCCCCCTCCTACAGTGTTATGAGAGCAGATGACTATCTAATCCCACTCTTTGTGATACCATTTGCTGGGGCTCTGTGTCTAATCCCACTGTGTGTGATACCATCTGCTGGGGCTCTGTATCTAATCCCACTGTGTGATACTGTATGCTGGGGCTCTATCTGATCTCACTGTGTGTGATACCATCTGCTGAGGTGCTGGTCAGTGACTGGAGGGACCCAGCCTGGGAGATGAGGGATAGGCCACGCCCACTTTCTGTCAGCAGGGAGAAAAATTTATTTATTCTTCTGAGCCAAACAACTGGGGATATCTCTGCAAGCACACACTACCAACACAGTTTATGGCTCTTTTTAAAGGGAAACAAATGGTCTTTTTGAGAAATTTCATTTTTTTGGCTACTTAAATTATAGTTATGCTTTAAATTCGATTACAAAAAGGACCTTCTGGGCTACTCTCTGCTGGCTACACGACAGATTATTTCAGTTTGTGGAGATCGCAGACTCCCCCTCTCTAGGAGTCAATGGGTCGAGGCCTTTCACTCAATCATAATGGAGGTGCTCAGGGTGGATAAGCATAAAGTTGGAGACAAATTTATTGCTGAATGGAGAACTTGGATTGAATTTCAGTTCTCACCAGGTCTTGCGAACTGGTTGGCGGGTAATGACCCCTCTGGGGGGTAGACTGCAATTTCCAAGCAGAGCTTGAGTCGAGTGGTTTCTAAGGTGGGAAACTCCCTCCGCTTCCCTTAATGTTTTTTCCTTCCCTTTTTATTTGTTTGGGCACGTATTTGTTACATGTGTCTTGCTCCAGACGTTTAATCTGTTATCACGCTGGTGCAATATGTGTAAGTGTGAGTACCTTATAATGTGCAGCATGCTGTCCTTGGACAGAACACAGAAACCGATCCCACAAAGGTCTTCTTAAGGGACCATGTTGGTCCGAGACTTTTAGCTCTCTTCTGCAAAAGGGCATGCAGATTGTCGCACATAATCCCTGGACTAAAGGTGTTGCACCACTTTGTAAACATGAGGCATCTGTTTGATTGTAGTGTGTGTTTTATGAAAATCTTAATAAAACATATTGAACCATAAATTCTATTACTATACTAAACTAACAAACTCTTCTATTAAAACTTTTCACAGGGCCCTTGTGGTCTGCAACAGATAAGGCAGAAGAGACAGATATTCTTACTACAAAGGCTGCAAAGTTAGCAGATACTAGTAAACATATTTCTAGACATGGCAAAAAATTTTAAGTGTCACTGTTTAATTTTTTTTTTTTTTTTTTGAGAAATCAATAGTACAGGCAATTTTAAGAAACTTTGTAATTGGGTTTATTAGGCGGAAAATGCATTTTCATCATGAAAAAGCAGTTTGAAACTCTCCCCCCGTCTTCATGGTTGTCTAAGGAGAGGGGAGGGGTGGAGGGAAATGACGCATCAAAACAGGACAACAAAGAGTTAATTTACCATTACATCAGTGGGCTATTTCCTCTTAAGTCAGCACTGACATCTCTGACCTCTGAATACCAGCTTCACACAGTTCCCTGCTGTGTCATCCTTTGTTCTACTCTCTGCTGCCGACTAAACTCCCTCCTCCCCCCTCCCATCTCCCATCTCCATAGAACAGACAGGGGCATGTCTGATGCAACAAGACACAATTTCCTAATAATTTGCAGTGAATGGAAAAGAGGAGGCGGGGGGGGGGGGGCTGGGAAAAGTTTTTTGAATGCAGATAATAGCATATTTGCCTAATAAACCCAATTACAAAGTTTCTTAAAATCGCCAGCACTATTGATTTCTGCAAAATAAATAAATAAATAAATAAATAAATAAATAAATAAAAATAATACAACAGTGACTCTTTAACCAACCACTGACAAAAATGTATTGGATTTCTCTTCAGTTCATATGCATTAGAAATACTCACCATAACTTGTGACTGAAATATGCCTTGTTCGTTCATTTTTTTGGGATAGATAACTATCTTCCCACTGGCAAATATTTCGTTGTTGAAGCTAATCCAGCGTGAGCAACACTCATCTTCATTAACCTTACTCTCTTTAATTCTGGCAATACACTCTTTCATGAAAAAGAATAAGTAAACAAAATGTCACAAAGTAGCATAAGAGAGGCAATTTTATGAATACTAATTTATTGTCCATTACACGTAATGCTTAAATGAGGGCTCACAAACATTAACGTGTACCTGTCGTTATAAGTTTCAAATATCTAATCCAACAGTAGATGTTAAATGTTTGCAATTTACATTTTTTTTAAGTTATCATGGAAAACACAGCACTTCCTGTGTTGCCTTTTTTTTTCTCTCAAGGATTCTAAACACAGGAATTCCTGTGTTCCCCAGGTTATCTGAGCGCTTACAGAGAAGGCAGTCATGTGATTGATTGACACACTGAGCCGTGCGTGACTCTCTGTACTGGCAGGGACTTCATGTGTTTAGTTTCTTTTTTTCAACCAGCACAAGACTATAAAGCTTCATGAGACTGGATGTATAGCTTTGTTTTAAAACTAGAAAAAAAAAATTTAAATTGCAAACTTGCTTGACATCACATCTGCTGTTGATTTAGGTTTTGAAGGTTATAACGACAGTGACACTTTAAGACTAAGTAAGTAAGGCTGTATTTTTGGTCGCCCATTTAACCAATTCCCGCACGAGTACGCAACTGTACGTCCTCGTGCGGGCGTTCAGAGAGGGGCTGCGCGGCTACCCCGCTCTGAACCGCGGCGGTCCCGGGTGCCGCTTGTAGCCCGGGACCGCTGTGCCCGCTAATACAGTAATCAGATGCAGCTGTCAAACATGACAGCTGCATCCGATTACCGGTTGCAGCACTTCCCTGATGTCTAGTGGCGGAGATCGCTCCCAGCGATCTCCCTGTCTGATGCCGGCCAGGGACTCGTCCAAGATGGCGCCGTCCCCGACTCGGCACTCGTTTGTATTCGGCTGCAGCAGCTGTATTCGGCTGTATTTGATCTTTGCTGTATATCTATACAGCAAAGATCTCAATGAGAGATCAAAGTATATATACTAGAAGTCCCCTAGGGGGGCTTCTAGTATATGTGTAAAAAAAAAAAAAAGTATTGTTATTAGTAAAAAGCCCCCTCTCCTAATAAAAGTCTGAATCACCCCCCCTTTTCCCAGGTTATAAATAAAAGTAAACAAATAAATAAATAAACATGTTTGCTATTGCCGCGTCCGTAATCGCCCGAACTATTAATCATGTTCCTGATCTCGCACGGTAAACGACGTCAGCGCAAAAAAATCCCTGAAAATCCTGAAAAAATTTAATAAAAAGCGATCAAAAAGTCGTATATGCGTAATCAAGGTATCGATAGAAAGTAAACATCATGGCGCAAAAAATGACACCTCATACAGCCCCATAGACCAAAGGATAAAAGCGCTATAAGCCTGGGAATAGAGCGATTTTAAGGAACCTATATTTGTTAACAATGGTTTGAATTTTTTACTAGCCATCAAAAACAATATAAGTTTTACATGTTATATATCGTTTTAATCGTAACGACTTGAGGAACATGCATAACAAGTCAGTTTTACCCCAGGGCAAATGGCGTAAAAACACATTCCCCCCAAATAAAAGAAATGCGTTTTTTTTTTTTTTTTAATTTCACCACACTTTGAATTTTTTTCTGGTTTCGTAGTATACTTTATGCAAAAATTCAGCCTGTCATTGCAAAGTACAATTAGTGACGCAAAAAAAAAGGGCTCATGTGGGTCTGTAGGTGTAAAAATGCAAGTGCTATGGCCTTTTAAGCACAAGGAGGAAAAAAACGAAAACGCAAAAACAAAAATTAGCCTGGTCCCGAAGGGGTTAAAGGGTACATATCCGTTAGATTAGGCAGGATGACCTTTTCAAACCGCTCGCATATATTTAGTCTGTTATTGAGGCGAGTGGTATATGGAACTACCAAAAGCCCCATAGACTTGAATTATAAAACATTTACAATGCATGTCTGTGGAGCTTTCAGCAGTTTTGCATACTGCATTCTTAAAAAGTATTATTTGAGAGATAAATCCTCACTAATGCCCCGCATGGCGGTCTCATTACCCTGCAGCGAATATTCAAACACTTCCCGCACTTCTGGTATGATATTGATACATCATGCTGGGTGGCGAAATACTCTACTACAGGGCTTCCCCGTCAGTCCGTCTGTTTCACGGAGAGTGGGAATAAGCACTAAGGGTTGGGTGAAAATTACTGCCAAACATCTTTGTTCTCAGAAAGATAAGCCAACACCACAGCAGTCTGACTGTAGCTTACCTCTCCCCACCCCTTAGAGAGCACAGGAACATTCAGCCATGCTGAATGTTCCTGTATATGGGCAGATGGGAGAGATAACTTCAGCTAAAAGTTTTTAAAGTGTATGACCTTTAGATACCAATCTGCTTAGCTTGCTCTACCTGCCGATGAAAACTGGATATTGATTCTGCCAGGGGTCAGACCCTATATATCTAATCAATCCATTTAACAGGAGATGCCTTAACTAATGCAACAAATACGTTACATACCCATAAGTGTATCACATCCTGTAATAGGATCACAAACAAGCGAACAGCGTTCAAACTCCTCCTCCATTCTTTCTAGATAAAAGAAAAAAAAAGAAAGTGTCACATGATTAGAGAAGAAAATAAAAGAAAATTAGCATTTTAAGCCATGACGATCTGCACTAGAAGTTGTTTAGTCAAATCGCATATTGTTCTTTCTGGAGGGTTCATACATTCCACACAGTGTACACAAAAACGTAGTCATTTTTGCGTCTGTTAAAAAAAATCTGTTTACATCTGTTTTAATAATGGAAGTTAATGGAAGAACAGATCAAAATGGATGCACACAAAGGCATCCTTTTTTTGAGGAAAAAAAAAATATATGAAAAAAAAAATGCAGAAACACAGTATGAACCCAGCCTTAGGTGGAATCAGACATGGGTCAGTGAACACCCATTTGCAAGGAGCGGAAACCTTTAAGGAATTAAGTTCCCAAGGAGACAAGATAAGGAAGGGGGACTGGGAGCCCCATCTGGAGAGCATGGCAGGACAACAAGAAGACCAAGGACAAGGAAGTCAAGCAGGAGTGATCATAGAAGCCAGTGAGGGCCTGAAATCCACACCCGTCTGTCAGAAGCATCAATTTCGGAATAGCATTCCTCAGAGACTATTACCGGGGGATACTTATTATACTAAATATTGTATCCTCGTTGAGGAGAGAAGGGCTGCTCACAGATTTCTTTGCTGAGTGGTATAAAACTCCCCCCAGGATAGGGAGATCATGCACAACAGTGCACTACTCCAGGTGGAAGGAGTAATGGTATGCGGGAGCACTGAACCACACTGAATTGAGATAAATTCCAACAACTTAATAGTCTGTATGGCCAAGCAAGGACACTTGGAGAAGCTAGACTTCAAAGCGACCATACACCTATGCTTAGGGCAAAAGAGAAACAGTATAGGAGGTAAATAGAGTGCATCACTCTGTAAGACTGCAGCTGCCTAAGAGAGAGAAGACTAAATACTTGGCATGTTGGCCATAGGCAGATGCAGAAGGAGAAGTCCTAAAGTATAATTACAATAGTCATGTAGGCAGATGATGTCCTGCATACACCAGGGGGTAGAAGAAACCCTTGACCGTTTTACACAAGGAACAGAGAGTCCTGATTTTTCCCAGATCAAGAGGCACTGTGACTGGTGCTGACCAAAGACCGCTAGTAGTAGTAGAGGACTATGAGAATAACCTTGCTGAGGACCATCTCCAATGTAGCAGAGAGGCAGGGTTCAAGCAATACAAGCCATACTACTGGGGAGGGAACAGCCAGCGAGACAAATGCCAGAAATGTGGCATTTATGCTCAGATAAAGGACAGAAGAACCACCCTGACTGTACCAGGATAAAAATGTGACCGGATCTGTATGCTGATAGCCACTCAGAGGCACAGAATTTCTAGAACACAATCACCTGGGCCGGGGGCAGGTAAAGCAGGAGATTTTGTACCTTGTTGAGTGGGACAAGTTGCAGAATGCTAGGGCTTTAGAAAGAATATATCCAGAGAGGAATACAACAAGGTTACGCTGTCTGAGAGCAGGTAATGAGACTTCTTAGAGGAAACATGTAGAAGACAACATGGTTTGAGTAACAAGTTACCCTATGATGATCCCCTTATGTGAGAAGCGCAGATCATGGAAGTCCTATGAGGAGGAAAGTTAATATATAGGGTAACACGAGCATACTAGCTAGGAGAAGTTAGTAACAGAGGACTAGCCTGTGACATCATGTAGCAGAGTGATCTCTCTGAGGGCACAGAAACATCGTCTGGTTATGGGTAATGCGGGTCAACCAGTACCAAGTACGCTTGATCTGCAGACCAAGGGCTGCTGCTGGAACATTGTATGGAACACACCAATATGGCAGGGGCGGGGGGCTCCCTCAGAGCAGGCTTTGGAGACAGACACAACTTAAAGGGGTAGTGCGGCGCTTAAATAAATAATAAAAACATTTCTGGACCTGCTTATATTGCCTACCGTTATTGTGCAGTATTAACAGGAGCCCTGACATGCTGTTCCCGGACTCTGGTCCGTTAGGTTTTTTTTTTAAACTCCCCCACTTCCTGTGTTGGCGGAGGGGAGGCATTGATAGGCTTGGTAATAATCCCAACACCACAAATGAAATATCCAATTTAGGCAGGAGAATCCCAGGGTGATTTGCATGTAATCACAGAGAGCAAGTACAGAGTGGAGACAATCAGACATTCAATACAGGAGAGGCAGGCGATTCCTGTACAGCAGTGCATTCACGCTCGATGGGATACCATTGGATGGAGGCAGTAACATGTGGTGTGGTTTGCTCGCCAATTTAAGACGAGCAGGCTACGTAACGATAGGTCCAACTGACCTATAGAATGATCTTGTCAGTCTTTAAGGTCATTTTGGGCTCTGCACTTAAGGGGTTAAATACTGAATATTTATATACACTATGCAGTATATACACACTATAGCGCTAAACATCTAAATTATAATTCTATATACACAAGCCAGACCATAGCTTATAGAGTTGAGTGGTGGTCTGTAACCTAGAAAACGAGCTGTCAAATATAGTAGGAAATAAGCAGCATATCAGGTGAAAGAGACAAGTTTGTTATTATCTGGCAGGCAGACCCTTCCCCTAATTTTGAAGGGGGTAGTTTTTGGCTATTGTGTTTTTGTTTATGCTTGTGATTATTATACAGTAGTACCTCGGTTCTTGAACTTAGTTTGTTCAGGAAGGCAGTTTGAGAACCGAGCAGTCTTTTCCTATAGCAAATAATGTAAATGTGTTTAATTGGTTCCAGCACCCATCTATAACAGCTGTAAGAAGGCGCATGGCACCGTCATAGATGGTAGATATGTCTCACCAAGGATCCTGGCCTTGCTGAGGTGAAAGACTATGATAACTGGTGTCAGCGGCAATAGGCCACTGGCACACGTTTAAAATTTAGTATGGCTGCAATGCAGTTTAGTCTGGGACGGTCTTTCATGGGAGCATGCCAAAGAGAGGGTGGGTGGCTGCTCCCACACTCCAGGTCCAGGTTTTGGTGTGGCCTTTGTAAGCCTGGGAGAACCAGCTGAGAGTGGGTGTGTGTATCTCCAGTCTGCAGAGTGTGCTGCTGGGGAGAAGGAGCTGTGTGTGGCTTCTCTGAGGCCAAAGGAGACTTCCAGGAGCTGTTTGGTGTCTGGCAGCGTCTATCCGAGTGAGAGCCCTATGTGAACCAATTGACTGTGTTGCATAACTGCCAATGACTGTTTTCACGGACTCTGTTCCATACCTGGGTGTTGGCTGAAGAAAGCTGTATGTTTTGTTTGCTGTTATGGACAATAAACCACTTATTTTTCTTTAAACCTGCTGCTGGTCTCATATCAAGAGACTGCTTTTGAGACTGATCCCCACACAGCCTACAGTACCCAAATATTACATTGAAAAGTGCCCAGTGTAATCCCTACATTGCAGTACAGAGCAGCACTATATACTTCTCAGTACATTATACACAAAAAATGTTCAACAAAACCAGAAAATATAGCACATTAGTCACTAACTTCTCACTCATCCTTTACTGTATAGATTCCCCCTCCATCCCAGCACTGTAAAGGATGAGAGATGGTGGTGCACTGACTGTACTACTACTGTACTTTATATATGCACTCCAGTAGTCTTATACAGTACTGTATTGTATGTAAAGCCTCTTCAGTGCTAAACTCACCAGGTACAACCCACCATCTATGCTCACAAAAATGTTCAGAATTCAAACTTTGTTCAGAAGCTGAACGTTACTTCCAGGTAAATTTTCGTTCAAATACTGTACTATTACTGTACTTCAAAACTGGGTGCCCGAAAAGTGTTTCAGAACCAAGGCAAACTTTCCTTGAAAATACTGTTTGAGTTCTTAACAGTTTGAGAACAGAGGTACCACTGTATTTGCTTTGCGTTTTCCACAATTTATGTCTATTTTATATTATTTGACAATACTAAAAGAGTATCCAATTTGTCAGTGCCTTCCATACATTTTTGGCAGGCTGTTATCCAGACTTTGTCTGTTCATGTGTTCTTAAGTCATCTCTGAGTAATTACCTTTTATTATAGTATTATGTCCATCATTCTAACTTGATCCATTTTTCTCATGTTTATGATACTATATTCTATTTCTATGCTGGAGAATTTACTGCCTAACTTGTATGACCTAGTGTGTACTGTACAGTATTTGATTTTGAACAATAACTCTGTATTTGTCATTTTCTACTCTTAGATGATCCACACAGCATTCTCTTTATTTCTAGATATTATTAGTACATCTTTACTGTAAAACTGTCAGAGTTAACCCTACCATGAGATGCTGTCGAGATGCCCCCACCACCATCGCACACTAATAGGTTGTCCCCCACAATGATGGGGGACTGTAGAGAGGTCCTCAACCACGATATAATACTTTCAGGGTGACCCTCATTTTTAAATCACTATATAGATGTTACTTGCCACCTTCATAGGACTCTGTCAGGGAGACCCTCCCAATCAATGCATAATATCAAGTCCAACTAAACTTTTTGCTTTTATTTACAGCTCTTGGACGTTCATGTGGCAAGGTATTGATAACACTGCACAGAAGAGTTCATGCAATTTACTGTTTATTACATTATTTTGCCTTTTTTTCTGGGCATGATCTACCTTTCTTATGTTTAAGATATTAGAAGACTGTATTCTCCTTATAATGTGACATGTAGTATTTACTTATACTACTGTGTACTTTATTCCACTTTATACATTTTTATTATACTTATACCTTTATTTCATTTGGATACTCTACAACAGGGGTGGGGAACCTTTTCCATGTCGAGGGCCGGTCGGGCATTTATAAAATCATTCGAGGGCCGCATACCGTGCGCAGCAGGGTAGCGTGGGTTTGCAGCACCCGGGGCAAGGCAAAGTATTGTTCCCCTAATGCCCCTGCTATTGTAGTTAACCCTCTGTGATGCCCCTTGTACCTGTTGTGAATCCTTAGTGATACCCTGTAGCCTGAGTTAACCCCCCAGTCATGTCCCTGGTAGCCTAATTAACCCCCCCCCCACACACACACACACACACCCTATGATGCCTCTGGTAGGCCTAGTTAATCCCCCCCAGTCATATCCCTGGTAGCCTAGTTAAGCCCCTCTGTGATGTCCGTGGTAGCCTAGTTTAGCCCCTCAGTCATGTCCCTGGTAGCCTAGATAACCCCCCAGTCATGTCCCTGGTAGCATAGTTAACCCCCCAGTCATGTCCCTGGTAGCCTAGTCAGCCCCCCGTCATGTCCCTGGTAGCCTAGTTAACCCCCCAGTCATGTCCCTGGTAGCCTAGTTAAGCCCCTCAGTCATGTCCCTGGTGGCCTTCTTAACCCCCTCAGTCATGTCCCTGGTGGCCTTCTTAACCCCCTCAGTCATGTCCCTGGTGGCCTAGTTAACCCCTCAGTCATGTCCCTGGTAGCCTAGTTAACCCCCCAGTCATGTCCCTGGTGGCCTAGTTAACCCCTCAGTCATGTCCCTGGTAGCCTAGTTAACCCCTCAGTCATGTCCCTGGTGGCCTAGTTAACCCCTCAGTCATGTCCCTGGTGGCCTAGTTAACCCCCCAGTCATGTCCCTGGTGGCCTTCTTAACCCCCTCAGTCATGTCCCTGGTGGCCTTCTTAACCCCCATCAGTCATGTCCCTGGTGGCCTTCTTAACCCCCTCAGTCATGTCCCTGGTGGCCTAGTTAACCCCCCAGTCAGTTCCCTGGTGGCCTTCTTAACCTCCCAGTCAGGTCCCTGGTGGCCTTCTTAACCTCCCAGTCATGTCCCTGGTAGCCTAATTACCCCCCCCCACACACACACCCAATGATGCCTCTGGTAGGCCTAGTTAATCCCCCCAGTCATGTCCCTGCTAGCCTAGTTAATCCCCCCAGTTATGTCCCTGCTAGCCTAGTTAATACCCCCAGTCATGTCCCTGGTAGCCTAGTTAAGCCCCTCTGTGATGTCCGTGGTAGCCTAGTCAGCCCCCCGTCATGTCCCTGGTAGCCTAGTCAGCCCCCAGTCATGTCCCTGGTAGCCTAGTTAACCCCCCAGTCATGTCCCTGGTGGCCTAGTTAATCCCCAGTGCCTGCCCCAAATAAAAAAAAAAATAAACATCCCACTCACCTTTCCTCCGCTCCCACGCTATCCAGGTCCTCTTCTCCCTCCTCTCTTCTGTGCCGGTCTTCTCCTGCAGGCGGCGCGCGGTGAAATGACGTCATCGCGCGTGGCCCGCAGGAGTCACAAGATGTGCGCCGCTCTGTTGGGGAAGGAGTCGGCACAGACACAGGAAGATGCTGTGTATGCCGGCTCCTGCCTCACCACCGCGGCGCACATCACAGGAGAGCCGCAAACCGCAGAAGACGTGTGCCGCTCTGGAGGAGAAGGAGCCGGCATACACAGCGTCCTCCTGTGTCTGGTAACTGTCACAGACACAGGAGGAAGCTGTGAATGCCGGCTCCTTCTCCTCCAGAGCAGCGCATGTCACGGGTGCCGCGGGCCGCATCCGGAGGTTCAGGGGCCGGATGCGGCCCGCGGGCCGGAGGTTCCCCACCCCTGCTCTACAATGATATCTTTATTATTACTCTATGTATCTCTTTATAAAATTTACAAGGGGGGGGGGGGAGTTTGCTAAATTAATGTATTTGGAATAATTTAAACTATGGGCAATTTTTCTCATTAGTAATAAAATAGTATCTGTTCTAAAGAACAGATCAAGTCATTGAGTCTCCTGGAGAAAGTGTTTAAAATGTGTCCCACATGACGACAGCTCCTACAGAGTGCAGGAGTAGTCGCTTAATTCTCATGGAGATCGGGAGGCGGCTGCCAGCAGCCCACAACTATTACTAGGTGGCTGGCAAATTTAAAAGAATAAATGCTATGAAGATCATAGATTCTTGCAAATTGGATATTCTGAAATTTCCTTTAGTTAGCGCTACATTATTTGTAGAGTACATACCGGAGATGTGCTTTTTCTTTTTTGAACCACCCATGTTAACTTCCTCCTCTGGTCCTAAAAAGCAGATCATATACACAAATTAAACTTTAAGCAATTATTGTGTCATGTTTTGACGTATAAATGTTACATACCAGAATACAGTGTACAATCCCTGGCAAAAACTATGACGGCACCACAGTTAGGGGACGTTACCCCAGCACTGGTTTACTAAACAGAATATACACAAATCAAACATGACAAACCAATTAGATTTTATTGAAGAACTTAGGGGAGTGTTTGTCATTAGATGTACTACTAGTTGTGGGATAGACACTTGGCATATATCAAGTCCACCAAACATTTCCAGTCAGACTGAGATCTCAACAGTTTGCTGGCCATGTTATGGAGATTGTATGCCTTTCCTGAAGAATAAATGACTGGCACAAAGCAAACATTTCTGCATCACCTCCTTGGCAAATATAGATTATTGATTCATCTCTCATCCCGGAAATTGGATATTCTGAAATTTACTTCAGTAAGCACTACATTATTTGTAGAGTAGGTACATACCGGAGCAGTGTTCTTCCTGTTCTGAACCATCATTATAAACTTCCTCCTCTTCTCCTAAAAAGCAGATTTGTATACACAAATTTCACTTTTATAATTAGTGTTATATATTTTGATGTGCAAATGTTACATACCAGAATACAGTGTACAACCCCTGGCAAAAATTATGACGGCACCACAGTTAGGGGACGTTGCCCCAGCACTGGTTTACTAAACAGAATATACACAAATCAAATATGACAGAAAACATTCCGGCTTTGTAAACCATACCTCCTAATCAATTATATTTTCTTGAAGAACATAGGCGAGCGTTTATCTTTAGATGTACTACTAGTTGTGGGATAGAGACTTTGCATTAGGGCTGGGCGATATTGGCCTAAATCAATATCGCGGTTTATTGCACATGTAGCCGCGGTAATGATAAGTGCACAATAATTATGACACACCCCTTTTTGCAAACCACACCCACTTGCCGTGCCAAACTGGCGATATTTTGATTCAATAAAATAGAAAAAAAAAACTCACTGAGCAGCAATCAGTGTTTAGTCTTATCATTATTATTATCTGTCATTATTAGGGGGTCTCAGCAGAGACATGGACATATGTATATGTGTATACAGGTATACAGCCTCTACAGGATGTGTATACACAAGGGGTCACATAGGGATAGGTGTGTATGACTATATGGGGGGGATGGATTGGGGTGTATTACTATACAGGAGGTTGGAATCGGATTACAGGACTATACAGGCAGCACATAGGGATAGGGGTGTATGACTATACAGGGGGGTGGGGGGTGGACAGGGGTGTATGACTAAATGGGGGGCGGACAGGGGTGTATGACTATACAGGGGGGGGGCGGACAGGGGCGTATGACTATACAGGGGGGGCGGACAGGGGCGTATGACTATACAGGGGTGTATGATCGTGCAGGGGTGTATGACTATACAGGGAGGGCGGACAGGGGTGTATGACTATACAGGGGGGGGGGGGGCGGACAGGGGTGTATGACTATACAGGGAGAGCGGACAGGGTGTATGACTGTTAAGGGAGGGCGAACAGGGGTGTATGACTATACAGGGAGGGCGGACAGGGGTGTGTGACTATACAGGGGGTGGGGGCGGTGGATAGGGGTGTGTAACTTTACAGGGGGAACATAGGGATGGCAGGTGGATAGGGGTGTATTGCTATATAGGGAGGGCAGATAGGGGTGTATTATTGTACAGGGAGGTGCATGCTGGGACCTATAGTCCCCTCAGTAACAGTACAGGGCTGTAACATAGGAGGAATGGATGTGCTACAGCAGGCAGGATGCCACACACAGCAATAACTTATCCTGCCCGCTGCAGCACATGCATTCCTCCTATGTTACAGCCCTGTACGGTTATTGTGACTACAGGGCAGCTGCTCCTCCAGCTGTGACATGCCGGCGTCCCTGCACACACAGCACAATAACATGTGCAGCGCTCACCTGGCCGGTGAGCGCTGCACATGTCAATGTGCTGTGTGTGCAGGGACGCCGGACGGGACCGGACTTGACGGGTGGGCGCATGGATGAGACAAGTGCGGCGGGACGGGGCCTTGGACCAGATGAATTGGGTGGGAGGGGGTGAGGGCGCTCGGACGAGACGGGCGGGGGGCACTCGAGCATTCTCACCTGGGCCCTGCTGCTCCTCCACCTCCCGCTTTGATACTTGGGGGGATACTTGGGATAATTGGGGGGGGATACAAAAATACCGCAGATACCGTCCTGGCTGAGTTGAGGTCGGTTAACCGACGCCAGTGACGGTATCGGTATTTTTGCGATATACCGCCCAGCCCTACTTGGCATATATCAACGGTGCGCATACACATATATAAAACAGGCTATACTTGTATAAAATCAACGTCATCTTCTGGAGGCCGGCCGACCCGCTCCTGCCGTCCCCCCTCTGCCGCGTCATAACTGTGCTCAGCCAATCGCGGCTGAGCAGCTGATGACGTGTGCATTGTCCTCAGCTGCTCAGCCGCGATTAACTGAGCATAACTGTGCTCAGACAATCGCGGGTGAGCACAGTTATGACGCGGCAGAGGGGGGCCGGCATGAGGGACGGCAGGAGCGGGTCGGCTGGCCTCCCGAAGATGACGTTTTTGACAAGATTACAGACGGGGGTCGGTCGACGCAGATCAGATATGTATACTGCACTACACTTCCGGGTACACGGGCAGGGGTGGGGGAACACGTGAAGGGGGCCATCCACATACATAACATACATTAAAAAGTTCTATAACTTTGTAATGTGTGCTATTTTGTGAATAATTTCTTAGCGCCGCACTACCCCTTTAAGGGTGTAAGAAAGCAAAATACAAAGACAAAAAAAAATGGGATTTTCTTGTGAGCACATGTTGTGTAAAAGATTTGTGTCAATTAAATCATACCTGATAAATCCAACTGACAAGCAATTGGTTCAACTGGTCCAGAAAATTTAACTGCTCTTTGCCGTTGAACAGGCCCACTTTGACTGCACAAAAAATATCCAAACACAATATTTTACTGTTGACCCAAACTGTTTTTTATAGATTATAGTGTACTGTATTAAGCAGGGATGCATCCAGTACTGTAAGCATTACCACTAGGTACATACAGGAGGAAGGAGTCCGGCGAAATGCTGGAGCTCCTGATTCTGTATGTACATTTCAAGACAAACTACAGCAGTAGCACAGCAAGAAAAGTAAATGGAAATTTTATCACAGGTTACTACTCGCAAGCAGCCCATACAAGTAGGAAAAAATACACATATAGAAAATAATATACAGTGGTACCTAGGTTTAAGAGTAACTTTGTTTAAGAGCGTTTTGGTTTAAGGGCTCAGTTTTTCAAAATTGTGACTTGGTTTAAGAGCATTGCTTTGGTTTAACAGCTCCCTGTACTGGGTGGGAGGGGGAGTGGCATAGTCTGCATAGTGGGGTATACAGCCCTGTACTCTGACCCAGGAAGTCTCCCTCACCTTCAAAATCATGGCAGATCCACTTCAGGCTGGGGCTTGCATCAGGGGAGAGGACTGTGGAGGTGATCTCTCCATAGCTGTAACTCCCTGGACAGAGTGTGCTAAATTGTGCCCACATATGTCCTGCTCATTACTACATGCTCCCTGCAGTCTCTGTCAGTCCTGATTGGTCCATAGTGAACACATCCCCTTTCCAATTGCTGTCATGTGACCACAGACCTCTGACAGCAGCACTGCCTCTCTATTCTAGCCTGTTGTACTACGCTACTGCATTATATGGATCTGCAGTTCCATCCTGTATCTACAAACTGCTGCTGTGTTATCAGGTTTTGCACTTACTATACATTATACTCCACATCCTGATTGCTATACTGTACAGTTACTTATAATATCACATATTCAGCTGCTTATAAATGTTTGTTTCATTTGTTTTACATGTTATTCAGAATATAAAATCATTATTTTTGGGGTGTGGAAGCAATTATCTGCATATCAATGATTTCTTTGGTTTGCTTTGGTTTAAAAGTGGATTTAGATCTTTAAAAGGACTGTCACCTTCAGCCCACCCTATTCAAAAACCCTAAATAAAAAAAGTCAGCTGTATTTAGGATAAAGAATGCAGATTCCAAATCTGTATTTTGTAGCTTTCTACTCCTTTGTATTTTCTCGCTGTAAGTTTACAAGCTGAACATGTTGATGCATAGAGAGGACTCCTTAGATCAAGAGTGAACTGCTTAGACTCCTTCATTTACGGCTTATAGCAAAGGAATGCAAGAACATAGATGGATAAAAAGTGCAGATGTAGAATCAGCAGTGTATACTCTACTGATAACTGATAAGTTTAGCGGGTGTTTTGGAGGTGACAGATTCCCTTTCAGGAGTTAAAGGGGTAGTACGGCGGTAAAAAATTATTCACAGAATAACACACATTACAAAGTTATACAACTTTGTAATGTATGTTATGTCTGTGAATGGCCCCCTTCCCCGTGTCCCACCACCCGTGTACCCGGAAGTGTAGTGCTTTATACATACCTGATCCGTGCCGACACGCGTCCGCCATCTTGTGCCAAACGTCATCTTCGGCCGGCCGGCCCGAACACCTCCGATCTTTCCGAGTGCCGGCCACGTCATCAGCTGCTCAGCCGCGATTGGCTGAGCATAACTGTGCTCGGCCAATTGCGGCTCAGCAGCTGATGACGCGGCCGCATCATCAGCCGCTGAGCCGCAATTGGCCGAGCACAGTTATGCTCAGCCAATCGCTGAGCAGCTGATAACGCGGCCGGCACTCGGGAAGATCAAAGGTGTTCATGCTGGCCGAAGATGACGTTTGGCACAAGATGGCGGACGCGTGTCGGCACGGATCAGGTATGTATAATGCACTACACTTCCGGGTACACGGGTGGGGGGGGTGGGACACGGGGAAGGGGGCCATTCACAGACATAACATACATTACAAAGCTGTATAACTTTGTAATGTGTGTTATTCTGTGAATAATTTTTTACCGCCGCACTACCCCTTTAAGTGTATGTAGGAATATCGACATCTTTCTAATTTGTTGTAATAATGGTCTCTGTGCTGTTCCTGTGTTGTTGTTTTTTGTTTTGTTTTTTTATCAGATTCAACCTTCTTCAGACACAAATAGTGGAGCGGGGCTGCTTAGAAACGTGGATAAGGTCTTAAACAAAAAAAAATTTGAAGGGCATACGCTTTAAACTCTTATATAGGTAAAAAAACACTTTCATTCATTAAATTTTAAAGTTTTTATCTTTTAATTCCAATCTTGTATGTCTAGACTAACCTGCTGATAGCCCCCTACTGCGCTTGGGGTGTTGAGGATGAAGGTATGTTTCTTGCCTTCTTTCATGGCAGCGTTCTCGAGCTGTTATCAATGTAATCCTCGATCCAAAGCACCCCATCACGGAAGCTGGCCCACTCCTTCTAATGATAACCAATGGAGTGGGCAGGATGAATTGGTGCTCTGGGGGCGGGGTAGTGCTCCTAACGGTGCTCCAGACTGAGGATTACATAGCTAACAGCAAAGGAACGGCAACGAAGAGGAAGATAAAGAAATTACCTTCATAGGAGGCTATCAGCAGGTGAGATTCGTTTAACTGGCTGATAGTTCCCCTTTAAATACAATTACTTACAAAACAGAGTCGTTTTTGTTGTGGTCAGCAGGATGCAGTGAAATTGAGTTCATAGACTTAGCCTTTTTTCTGAAAAAATAAACACATGAAGGTCACTTTTACTGTCAAAGAAAAAGGGTAATCAAAAAAGCAGTTCTGAATGATTAAAAACTATAAAGACCATAGACATTATCCATATTTCCCTAGGCACTAGAAAAAAACAATGTGGCTACAACTATAAGTGTAGTAAGCATTTTCTCCTTGCAGATGTTACATAGAATTTATTAAAATGAAATTGTGAAAATATTTCCAATAATACACCAGATGTGGTCTTAAACCCCCAGATACACAGAGTGCGGAACTCCAGAGCCCAGATTTTCCTTGAGGCCCCAATGAAGAAAGGAAGGGATCCTAGACAAAGAGTATCTAAGAGGAATAAGGTGTGTGTGTGTGTGGTGCTGACATAGAAGCTGTGAAGACTCCTTGAGAAGGGAATTATATGTGCACCGTCAGCAGAGATGTAATAGCCAGTGGGCACCAAGTGGAGGCAGTAACTGAGCTGACAGAAGAAGAGACTGTCGCTGTTTGCTATGGGTCAGTGACCTTTTATCATCTGCGGACTGTGCTACCTGGGCGGGGCTTAGCAGGGCCTATGCAGCGATGACGTCACAAAGGGACGGGCCTACGGTGGCCATGTGGGCGAGGCTAAGTGGCACTGCGTCTGCAAAGCACCGCGAAGTAGCACAATCCACAGATGATAAAAGATCACTTTTTACTTGAACAAGCACCATGAGGTATGATATAAAATAAGCTCTGAAAACTGCAAAATTGATCCTTTACACCTGTTTAGAGATGTCATAATGTAAAAAGGGGGTGACAGTGTCACTTTAAGATTGTGATATTAAACATAAGGTCTGAATGATCGGTTCAAGAGAAATGTTGTCCTGCAGGTAATAGGTAGATACCTACATGCTATTTCATGCATGGTAGAGACTCATTTAGAAAAAGAATGAGCAGAGGCACAACAGAGTTGCTGTTGGGTCGCATATCACTTGGCATATGCTAGAGGCCCGAGTGTGCTGATTCACCAAGGGAGAAGATACGTTTCTTTTTTTGGCTTGTGATTTGGAATGCATCTCACCAAGCCTTTTCAAGAATTCATATGGCGCTCTCTAAAGGGGATGTTGGGAAAAGAATTAAAGGCAAACCATCAGCAGGTTTGTAGTATTTTAGTACTTACTTTGGAAGATGACCCATGTTTTCCAATGTTTCTGGTCCATCATCATCCAATCTCTTGTTAGGCCGTCTACAAACAGTTGTCTCCACAATTTTCTGGACGTCTGCTTTCACTGGTTCACCTGTATGATTTTTTACCCTGGAGGCACGTTTGGTGGTAGTAGCTTCAGCGTCAGGGTCATTTGATTCGTAATTCTTTGCAGAACCTACTCTGTTTTCTGACTTTGAAGACTTTCTTTGCTTGTTAGACTTCAGAGTCTCTGATTTTTTCTCTGTTACGGGATGTTGTTCTTGCTTTTCCTCTGGTTCTTTTGAATCTTTTGTCTTTTTATTAGAAGCCTTTTGTTTTCGGTTCTGTGCTCCTAAAATATACACCAAAACTGTTAAAGCCGTGTCTTCATCCTGCAGCAGAGTTAAGTTTTTAAGGCTTTGTTTACACAATCACAGTTTTTATGTTTCCTTGTTTACATAATTCAAGCCTAATCAATTGTGTCTGAATGTCTGATTAGCATTACCAGGCTTCATCACAGGTGTTTTTCTTGTCATAAACTGATGTGATGAGGCCTGGTAATGCTGCTCACACACCAAAGCTCAGAGTCAACTCACATAAAATTACAGAGTCCACATAATGGCTTTGGCTTCTGTAAATTCTGTAAACAAAGAAATGCAAAAATGAATGTGTGAACACAGCTTTATCGCATCTTGATGTAAACATGCAACAATCAATCAAGGATTGGAATACTCTGTATATTTATTCAGAAGCATCTATCAAAGAAATACAACTTAAATTTGAGCTTTTACTAGGACTGGCAGGTTAGGCTAGGATACACAACAATTTTGGTCTGGTCTCTGGTCTCATCCAAGCAGAGAAAAATATTTTTTATATTTTACTTCATTAAATATGGTTGGCAACTTGCAATAAGGTCTAATGTAGCAGTTTTTGTAAAACTTTATTAAAGTGCTTGAAAAAGCACTATATTGTAATCCGTATTCTTCTTCTTCTTCCAGCCATTCTTCTGCAATTAATACAGCTTTGCGCAAAGACTCCATTTAAACTGCTTTTCGAAGCCCTCTGTGGGGACAGGTGTGCTATCTATTTTTGATTCCGATCAGATTTGTTGTTTTTAAGAAATTTACATTTAAAGACCCCTAATTTCCCATAGAAAATAATGGCCCATTGGAAATAATGGCCCATTGGAAATAATGGCCCATTGGAAATAATGGCCCATTGGAAATAATGGCCCATTGGAAATAATGGCCCATTGGAAATAATGGCCCATTGGAAATAATGGCCACACTCTAAACGCCAACAGCCAATCACAGCACATATGCAGATAGCTGAAATATAGCAGTCACATATCCACTATTGGCCAATAGAAGATGTAGAAGATGGAAAATCCTTAACGATTTTGTCTTCCTGACATGAGTAAAATTGTCATGGTAACCAAGCAATGATTTTTATCATTATAAGTAGCAGAGCCGCTCATAAAGAGACGGGACCCAAGACGCTCCTAAAGGGCTTATCCAGCCCTACAAAAACATGGCCGCTTTTCCCCTACTGTTGTCTCCAGTTTGGGTGGGGTTTTGAAACTCCGTTCAACTGAAGTAAATGGAGCTTAATTGCAAACCACACCTGAACTGGAGACAACAGTAGGGGGAAAAGTGGCCATGTTTTTGTAGCACTGGATAACCCCTTTAAAAGGGTCCCTCGTCTAAAGAGCGCTCTGGGTCCCTCGTCTAAAGAGCGCTCTGGGTCCCTCGTCTAAAGAGCGCCCTGGGTCCCTCGTCTAAAGAGCAACCTGGGTCCCTCGTCTAAAGAGCAACCTGGGTCCCTCGTCTAAAGAGCAACCTGGGTCCCTCGTCTAAAGAGCAACCTGGGTCCCTTTAAGAGCAACCTGGGTCCCTTTAAGAGCAACCTGGGTCCCTTTAAGAGCAACCTGGGTCCCTTTAAGAGCAACCTGGGTCCCTTTAAGAGCAACCTGGGTCCCTTTAAGAGCAACCTGGGTCCCTTTAAGAGCAACCTGGGTCCCTTTAAGAGCAACCTGGGTCCCTTTAAGAGCAACCTGGGTCCCTTTAAGAGCAACCTGGGTCCCTTTAAGAGCAACCTGGGTCCCTTTAAGAGCAACCTGGGTCCCTTTAAGAGCAACCTGGGTCCCTTTAAGAGCAACCTGGGTCCCTTTAAGAGCAACCTGGGTCCCTTTAAGAGCAACCTGGGTCCCTTTAAATGGGTCACTTTAAGAGCGACTTGGGTCGCTCTCAAAAGGGACCCAACTCGCTCTTAAAGGGACCCAGGTGGCTCTTAAAGGAACCCATTTCGCTCCTAAAAGGGACGGGACCCAAGTCGCTCTTAACCCTTTAAGGACATGGCCCATTTTCGTTTTTACGTTTTCGGTTTTTCCTCCTTGTGTCAAAAGGTCATAGCACTTGCATTTTTCCACCTAGAAACCCCCATGACCCCTTATTTTTTGCGTCACTAATTGTACTTTGCAATTACAGGCTGAATTTTTGCATAAAGTACACTGCGAAACCAGAAAAAAATTCGAAGTGTGGTGAAATTGAAAAAAAAAAAACGCATTTCTTTTATTTCGGGGAAATGTGTTTTTACGCCATTCACCCTGGGGTAAAACTGACTTGTTATGCATGTTCCTCAAGTCGTTACGATTAAAACGATATATAACATGTATAACTTATATTGTATCTGATGGCCTGTAAAAAATTCAAACCGTTGTTAACCAATATACGTTCCTTAAAATCGCTCCATTCCCAGGCTTATAGCGCTTTTATCCTTTGGTCTATGGGGCTGTGCGAGGTGTAATTTTTTGCGCCATGATTTGATCTTTCTATCGGTACCTTGATTGCCCATATACGTCTTTTTGATCGCTTTTTATTACATTTTTTCTGGATTTGATGCGACCAAAAATGCGCAATTTTGCACTTTGGGATTTTTTTGCGCTGACGCCGTTTACCGTACGGGATCAGGAATGTGATTAATTAATAGTTCGGGCGATTACGCACGCGGCGATAGCAAACATGTTTATTTATTTATTTATTTGTTTACTTTTATTTAAAACCTGGGAAAAGGGGGGTGATTCAGACTTTTATTAGGGGAGGGGGCTTTTTACTATTAACAACACTTTTTTTTTTTTTTTTTACACATATACTAGAAGCCCCCCTAGGGGACTTCTAGTATATACACTGTGATCTCTCATTGAGATCTCTGCAGCATAGATATGCTGCAGAGATCCATGAGATCGGCACTCGTTTGCTTTCGGCTGCTGCAGCCGGAAGTAAACGAGTGCCGAGCCGAGGACGGCGCCATCTTGGACGCGTCCCCGGCCGGCATCAGTAACGGAGATCGCTCCTCCGGGACAAGGTCCCGGAGGAGCGATCTCCCCCACTAGACACCAGGGAAACGTTGCCTCCGGTAATCGGAGGCAGCTGTCAACTTTGACAGCTGCCTCCGATTAGCTAATTAGCCGATTAGCTAATAGCGGCGGTCCCGGGCTACTCGCGGCACCCGGGATCGCGGCACTTCAAAGCGGGGCCGCCGCGCGGCCCCGCTTTGAAGTGCAAGTGAGGACATAGGATGTACCGGTACGTCCTATGTCCTTAAGAGGTTAAAGGGACGGGACGCATGTCGTTCTTAAAAAGGACCCATGTCGCTGGTAAAAGGGACGGGACCCAATTCGCTATTAAAGGGACCCATGTTGCTCTTAAAGGGACGGAACCCAAGTCGCTTTTAAAGGGATGGCACTCAGGGTTAAAGTTTCTATTAAAAGGAAGTCACTGGTAAAGGGGCGCTCTGGAAGTCACTGGTAAAGGGGCGCTCTTTTTAAGCACTATGTATTTCCCTGGAAATGCAAATCTAGTTATTGATTTACAATTTGTAAAAAGGGGAATGGGAGAAATTTTAACTTTTATTATGGGCGACCTTTTTTTAAAATATTTTGACCATTTAGTTTTAGTTAGCTTAGGGCATAATAAGAATTTTTGCAATATACATTAACAAGCTAAAATGAAGTTTTTAAATACATGAAGCTGAATGTCCTGTCAGCTCTGTGTCTGCTCCTGTGATATTTGTGCAATCCTGCTGGACATGCCCCTTCCTGGAAATCCGTACAGTGTAGCAGCTAGGTATGGACTCTGACAGCAGCATCAGATAACACACAGCACACTATGTGTAAGTACACGGCCCTCCCCTCTCCCCCTCATGGGCTTCACTAAGAAACAAAACATCCTCCCCCACCTCCTCCACTTACCAAGCACGTTTTCTCTCCCCCCCCTTCCCCCACAGAGGTCACTTAGCAGAGCTGAAGTCCAGGGTGCTGTGTGAGGAGCAGCGCAGGGGAGGAGCTGGATGGAGGGACAAGTGTATCCAGTGCTTCACCCAGAGGGAACATGCCAGCCATGACTCCAATGTACTGCATGAGGGAGAGTGGGTGAGTCATTGAGGGGAGGACTACAAGTCCCAGCACAACACAGCTGTAGACCTTCCGTAGTACATATAACACTCATTATCAGATGTCTGCAGCAGGTGCCCCACCTCCATGGCTGACATTATCCTACAGTGTTAGGAGAGCAGGTGACTGTATCTAATCTCACTGTGTTATACCATCTGCTGGGGCTCTGTATCTGATCCCACTGTGTGTGATACCATCTGCTAAGGTGCTAGTTAGTGGATGGAGGGACTCAGCAATGAAGAGGAAAGGCCACGCCCACTTTCATGCAGCCACAAGAAAAATTAATATTTCTTAGCCGAAAAAACTGGAGATATCTTAGCAAGCGCACAAGCTATCAACACAGTTTAGGGCTCTTTTTAACCCCTAGACGACCCTGGACGTAGGGTTACGTCATGGAAGTCTGTCATGCCGCGTGTCATTAACCCCTTAAACGGCGCGACCGCGGCGTTTAAGTGTAAGTGACAGGGGGAGTCCCCTGTCACTTACCGATCGGGACCCCCGCAGTGTGACTGCGGGGGTCCCGATCGGTAAAACGGACTGCCGGAGGTCTCTTACCTGCCTCCGTGCGGTCCGATCGGCGATCTGCTACACTGAGCCTGCACAGGCAGGCTCAATGAGCAGATCGCCGATAACACTGATCAATGCTATGCCTACGGCATAGCAATGGTCAGTGTAAAAATCAGAGTAGTGCATGTAAAAGTCCCCCAAAGGGACTTCAAAAGTGTAAAAAAAAAAAAAAGTTCAAAACACACACACACTACCCCAAAACCCCTCCCCCAATAAAAGTCTAAATCACCCCCCTTTCCCATTATATAAATAAAACATATAAAAATCAATAAATAGATAAACATATAATATACCGTAGCGTGCATAATTGTCCGATCTATTAAAATATAAAAAGCGTCATTGTGATCGGTGAACGGCGTACACGAAGAGGGGAAAAAGTGCGCAGATTACCGATTTTATGTTACATTATATATTTTAAAAAATCAATAAAAAGTGATCAAAACGTCCGATCTTCACAAATATGGTATTAATAAAAACTAGAGATCATGGCGGAAAAAATGACACCCCATACAGCCCCGTAAATGAAAAAATAAAACCGTTATAAGCGTCACAATAGGCCCATTTTATTAATATTTAATTGCCAAAAAAAAGGATTTCAAAAAAAAAATATATATATAACATTAGAGAATCTGTGTAACCTGCATATGATTGTGTTCGGACTGACCTAAAAAAAATATATATATAACATTAGAGAATCTGTGTAACCTGCATATGGTTGTGTTCGGACTGACCTATAGAATAATAGTGTCATGTCGCTGTTACCATATAGTGCATTACGTAGACACAGGAACCCCCCAAACGTTACCATATTGCATTCTTATTTACGATTTCACCTATTTATATCTTCATAAATAATATATTTATAATTTATTAATTTATTAATCATTTATTAATTTATTTAATACCAAGCCAAGTTATTATGACATTGCCTTACTAGGTGTTGATGCTTTTTCATCTTTTTCAGGTCTTGTTGATGATGACGAAGCTTTCTTCTTTTTAGGAGGAGAGAACCAATTATTCAAATTAGAGCTACTTTCACTCTCAATTACAAATTCATCTGATGACCTGTGAGAGAAATGTATTGTTTAAGATCACTACAGTACAGGACGAATAGTATATACTTATTTTATATCACATCTCATGGTGCTTGTTCTGGTAAAAATGGGATTTTGTGAGTACTCACCTTAAAATCCTTTTCTCGTCGATGTTCATTGGGGGACAGACACAGTGGGTATAGGCTGGTGCCACTAGGAGGCGACACTAAGCAAAGAAAAAAAGTGTTGGCCCCTCCCACCAGGCTATACCCCGCCTGCAGGCACTGAGCTAATCAGTTTGTGCACAAGCAGTAGGAGCAGCTAGGAGAAGCTGACATAGAAGCTGTGAAGACTCCTTGAGAAGGGAGTTATATGTGCACCGCCAGCAGAGATGTAATAGCCAGTGGGCACCAAGTGGAGGCAGTAACTGAGCTGACAGAAGAAGAGACTGTCGCTTTTTGCTATGGGTCAGTGATCTTTTATCATCTGCGGACTGTGCTACCTGGGCGGGGCTTAGCAGGGCCTATGCAGCGATGACGTCACAGAGGGACGGGCCTACGGTGGCCATGTGGGCGAGGCTAAGTGGCACTGCGTCTGCAAAGCACCGCGAAGTAGCACAATCCACAGATGATAAAAGATCACTTTTTACTTGAACAAGCACCATGAGGTATGATATAAAATAAGGTCTGAAAACTGCAAAATTGATCCTTTACACCTGTTTAGAGATGTCATAATGTAAAAAGGGGGTGACAGTGTCACTTTAAGATTGTGATATTAAACATAAGGTCTGAATGATCGGTTCAAGAGAAATGTTGTCCTGCAGGTAATAGATAGATACCTACATGCTATTTCATGCATGGTAGAGACTCATTTAGAAAAAGAATGAGCAGAGGCACAACAGAGTTGCTGTTGGGTCGCATATCACTTGGCATATGCTAGAGGCCCGAGTGTGCTGATTCACCAAGGGAGAAGATACGTTTCTTTTTTTGGCTTGTGATTTGGAATGCATCTCACCAAGCCTTTTCAAGAATTCATATGGCGCTCTCTAAAGGGGATGTTGGGAAAAGAATTAAAGGCAAACCATCAGCAGGTTTGTAGTATTTTAGTACTTACTTTGGAAGATGACCCATGTTTTCCAATGTTTCTGGTCCATCATCATCCAATCTCTTGTTAGGCCGTCTACAAACAGTTGTCTCCACAATTTTCTGGACGTCTGCTTTCACTGGTTCACCTGTATGATTTTTTACCCTGGAGGCACGTTTGGTGGTAGTAGCTTCAGCGTCAGGGTCATTTGATTCGTAATTCTTTGCAGAACCTACTCTGTTTTCTGACTTTGAAGACTTTCTTTGCTTGTTAGACTTCAGAGTCTCTGATTTTTTCTCTGTTACGGGATGTTGTTCTTGCTTTTCCTCTGGTTCTTTTGAATCTTTTGTCTTTTTATTAGAAGCCTTTTGTTTTCGGTTCTGTGCTCCTAAAATATACACCAAAACTGTTAAAGCCGTGTCTTCATCCTGCAGCAGAGTTAAGTTTTTAAGGCTTTGTTTACACAATCACAGTTTTTATGTTTCCTTGTTTACATAATTCAAGCCTAATCAATTGTGTCTGAATGTCTGATTAGCATTACCAGGCTTCATCACAGGTGTTTTTCTTGTCATAAACTGATGTGATGAGGCCTGGTAATGCTGCTCACACACCAAAGCTCACAGAGTCAACTCACATAAAATTACAGAGTCCACATAATGGCTTTGGCTTCTGTAAATTCTGTAAACAAAGAAATGCAAAAATGAATGTGTGAACACAGCTTTATCGCATCTTGACGTAAACATGCAACAATCAATCAAGGATTGGAATACTCTGTATATTTATTCAGAAGCATCTATCAAAGAAATACAACTTAAATTTGAGCTTTTACTAGGACTGGCAGGTTAGGCTAGGATACACAACAATTTTGGTCTGGTCTCTGGTCTCATCCAAGCAGAGAAAAATATTTTTTATATTTTACTTCATTAAATATGGTTGTAGGCAACTTGCAATAAGGTCTAATGTAGCAGTTTTTGTAAAACTTTAATAAAGTGCTTGAAAAAGCACTATATTGTAATCCGTATTCTTCTTCCAGCCATTCTTCTGCAATTAATACAGCCTGAACCGCTTTGCGCAAAGACTCCATTTAAACTGCTTTTCGAAGGCCTCTGTGGGGACAGGTGTGCTATCTATTTTTGATTCCAATCGGATTTGTTGTTTTTAAGAAATTTACATTTAAAGACCCCTAACTTCCCATAGAAAATAATGGCCAATTGGAAATAATGGCCACACTCTAAACGCCAACAGCCAATCACAGCACGTGTCACATGTCCACTATTGGCCAATAAAAGATGTAGAAGATGGAAAATCCTTAACGATTTTGTCTTCCTGACATGAGTAAAATTGTCATGGTAACCAAGCAATGATTTTTATCATTATAAGTAGCAGAGCCGCTCATAAAGAGACTGGACCAAAGCCGCTCCTAAAGGGGTTATCCAGCCCTACAAAAACATGGCCGCTTTCCCCCTACTGTTGTCTCCAGTTTGGGTGGGGTTTTGAAACTCCGTTCAACTGAAGTAAATGAAGCTTAATTGCAAACCACACCTGAACTGGAGACAACAGTAGGGGGAAAAGTGGCCATGTTTTTGTAGCACTGGATAACCCCTTTAAAAGGGAGCCAAGTTGCTCTTAAAGGGACCCAAGTCGCAAGAGCGCCCTGGGTCCCTCGTCTAAAGAGCGCCCTGGGTCCCTCGTCTAAAGAGCGCCCTGGGTCCCTCGTCTAAAGAGCGCCCTGGGTCCCTCGTCTAAAGAGCGCCCTGGGTCCCTCGTCTAAAGAGCGCCCTGGGTCCCTCGTCTAAAGAGCGCCCTGGGTCCCTCGTCTAAAGAGCGCCCTGGGTCCCTCGTCTAAAGAGCGCCCTGGGTCCCTCGTCTAAAGAGCGCCCTGGGTCCCTCGTCTAAAGAGCGCCCTGGGTCCCTCGTCTAAAGAGCGCCCTGGGTCCCTCGTCTAAAGAGCGCCCTGGGTCCCTCGTCTAAAGAGCGCCCTGGGTCCCTCGTCTAAAGAGCGCCCTGGGTCCCTCGTCTAAAGAGCGCCCTGGGTCCCTCGTCTAAAGAGCGCCCTGGGTCCCTCGTCTAAAGAGCGCCCTGGGTCCCTCGTCTAAAGAGCGCCCTGGGTCCCTCGTCTAAAGAGCGCCCTGGGTCCCTCGTCTAAAGAGCGCCCTGGGTCCCTCGTCTAAAGAGCGCCCTGGGTCCCTCGTCTAAAGAGCGCCCTGGGTCCCTCGTCTAAAGAGCGCCCTGGGTCCCTCGTCTAAAGAGCGCCCTGGGTCCCTCGTCTAAAGAGCGCCCTGGGTCCCTCGTCTAAAGAGCGCCCTGGGTCCCTCGTCTAAAGAGCGCCCTGGGTCCCTCGTCTAAAGAGCGCCCTGGGTCCCTCGTCTAAAGAGCGCCCTGGGTCCCTCGTCTAAAGAGCGCCCTGGGTCCCTCGTCTAAAGAGCGCCCTGGGTCCCTCGTCTAAAGAGCGCCCTGGGTCCCTCGTCTAAAGAGCGCCCTGGGTCCCTCGTCTAAAGAGCGCCCTGGGTCCCTCGTCTAAAGAGCGCCCTGGGTCCCTCGTCTAAAGAGCGCCCTGGGTCCCTCGTCTAAAGAGCGCCCTGGGTCCCTCGTCTAAAGAGCGCCCTGGGTCCCTCGTCTAAAGAGCGCCCTGGGTCCCTCGTCTAAAGAGCGCCCTGGGTCCCTCGTCTAAAGAGCGCCCTGGGTCCCTCGTCTAAAGAGCGCCCTGGGTCCCTCGTAGAGCGCCCTGGGTCCCTCTAAGAGCGCCCTGGGTCCCTCTAAGAGCGCCCTGGGTCCCTTTAAGAGCGCCCTGGGTCCCTTTAAGAGCAACCTGGGTCCCTTTAAGAGCAACCTGGGTCCCTTTAAGAGCAACCTGGGTCCCTTTAAGAGCGACTTGGGTCCCTTTAAGAGCGAAATGGGTCACTTTAAGAGCGAAATGGGTCGCTCTCAAAAGGGACCCAACTCGCTCTTAAAGGGACCCAGGTGGCTCTTAAAGGAACCCATTTCGCTCTTAAAACGGACCCATGTTGCTGGTAAAAGGGACGGGACCCAAGTCGCTCTTAAAGGGATGGCACCCAGGGTTAAAGTTTCTTTTAAAAGGAAGTCACGGGGTAAAGGGGCGCTGGAAGTCACGGGGTAAAGGGGCGCTCTGGAAGTCATGGGGTAAAGGGGCGCTCTTTTCAAGCACTTGGGTCCCTTTAAGAGCGACCCGGGTCGCTCTTAAAAGGGACCCAAGTCGCTCTTAAAGGTATGGGACCCAAGTCGCTTTTAAAGGGATGGCACTCAGGGTTAAAGTTTCTCTTAAAAGGAAGTCACTGGTAAAGTGGCGCTCTGGAAGTCACTGGTAAAGGGGCGCTCTGGAAGTCACTGGTAAAGGGGCGCTCTGGAAGTCACTGGTAAAGGGGCGCTCTGGAAGTCACTGGTAAAGGGGCACTCTGGAAGTCACTGGTAAAGGGGCACTCTTTTTAAGCACTATGTATTTACCTGGAAATGCAAATCTAGTTATTAATTTACAATTTGTAAAAAGGGGAATGGGAGAAATTTTAACTTTTATTATGGGCGACCTTTTTTTTTTAACCAAACTTTATTGGGTTTTTGTTTTAGTTTTTTTTTTTTTCAGACATTTTAAAGCGTAACTATAAAATATTTTGACCATTTAGTTTTAGTTAGCTTAGGGCATAATAAGAATTTTTGCAATATACATTGATAAGCTAAAATGAAGTTTTTAAATACATGAAGCTGAATGTCCTGTCAGCTCTGTGTCTGCTCCTGTGATATTTGTGCAATCCTGCTGGACATGCCCCTTCCTGGAAATCCGTACAGTGTAGCAGCTAGGTATGGACTCTGACAGCAGCATCAGATAACACACAGCACACTATGTGTAAGTACACGGCCCTCCCCTCTCCCCCTCATGGGCTTCACTAAGAAACAAAACATCCTCCCCCACCTCCTCCACTTACCAAGCACGTTTTCTCTCCCCCCACTTCCCCCACAGAGGTCACTTAGCAGAGCTGAAGTCCAGGGTGCTGTGTGAGGAGCAGCGCAGGGGAGGAGCTGGATGGAGGGACAAGTGTATCCAGTGCTTCACCCAGAGGGAACATGCCAGCCATGACTCCAATGTACTGCATGAGGGAGAGTGGGTGAGTCATTGAGGGGAGGACTACAAGTCCCAGCACAACACAGCTGTAGACCTTCCGTAGTACATATAACACTCATTATCAGATGTCTGCAGCAGGTGCCCCACCTCCATGGCTGACATTATCCTACAGTGTTAGGAGAGCAGGTGACTGTATCTAATCTCACTGTGTTATACCATCTGCTGGGGCTCTGTATCTGATCCCACTGTGTGTGATACCATCTGCTAAGGTGCTAGTTAGTGGATGGAGGGACTCAGCAATGAAGAGGAAAGGCCACGCCCACTTTCATGCAGCCAGAAGAAAAATTTATATTTCTTAGCCGAAAAAACTGGGGATATCTTAGCAAGCGCACAAGCTATCAACACAGTTTAGGGCTCTTTTTAAAAGGTAACACGTGGGCTTTTAATTAAGTAATTTCATTTTTTTTTTGGCTACTTAAATTATAGTTACGCTTTAAGTCCCCAAAGCAGACTGTTATAAAAAAAAATCTTAATGATTAAGCTATCTTAAGCTATGCTCAGCTATGCTCTGTGCTTTAATACCAAGCCAAGTTATTATGACATTGCCTTACTAGGTGTTGATGCTTTTTCATCTTTTTCAGGTCTTGTTGATGATGACGAAGCTTTCTTCTTTTTAGGAGGAGAGAACCAATTATTCAAATTAGAGCTACTTTCACTCTCTATTACAAATTCATCTGATGACCTGTGAGAGAAATGTATTGTTTAAGATCACTACAGTACAGGACGAATAGTATATACTTATTTTATATCACATCTCATGGTGCTTGTTCTGGTAAAAATGGGATTTTGTGAGTACTCACCTTAAAATCCTTTTCTCGTCGATGTTCATTGGGGGACAGACACAGTGGGTATAGGCTGGTGCCACTAGGAGGCGACACTAAGCAAAGAAAAAAAGTGTTGGCCCCTCCCACAAGGCTATACCCCGCCTGCAGGCACTGAGCTAATCAGTTTGTGCACAAGCAGTAGGAGCAGCTAGGAGAAGCCAACAGAAGATATAAGATAAATCCAGAAACAGAACTGCTGATGGACCCTAACAGGAGAGGAAGAAAACCATCCAGCAGAACCATTAAATGCCGAAGGCCCAGGAAAAAAAAGATACAGGGCGGGAGCTGTGTCCCCCAATTAACATCGACGAGAAAAGGATTTTACGGTGAGTTCTCACAAAATCCCATTTTCTCGCTCGTGTCATTGGGGGACACAGACACAGTGGGATGTCCTAAAACAGTCCCCAAGGGTGGGAACAAAAAGACATTGCACAACCAATCGGCTAACATACTGCAACCTGCAGAGAATAGTGATCAGGAAGCCATTACTGAGGGAAAGACTGCACATTACAACCAGATTAAGGAGTGCAGAGATCAGGAAGCGGTTGGAAGCACCTAGGCAGCAGGGGGACCCATGATTTATTTGCCACTGGGGTGAGCTCCAGCTGTCCAGGATGACAAACTGGCCAGACAGGTCCTAAGGAAGGGATCATAGCCACGAATGCACTTCAAGTGGGCAGAGAAGGTATGACTACAGCCAGATGATAAAGAAAACATTCCCGGGATGGGAAGGATGCAAAAAGACAAAGAATGAGAGGAGAACAGCGGGAAGCAAGTACCACCACTGAAGGGAGGGGTCGAAGACAGGCAACAAAGGACGCTGTGGATCCAGAAAGCCAAGAGAAGGCTTAGGAAAAGGAAGACTGCCTGACCCAGACAGACCTAGGCTGGGACAGCAGGAAACAAGGCAGGATGAAAGGGAAGAAATGACAAATCGGCCGGTCACACCTGCCAGGAGCAAGCCAGCAAGAGTGCTGGTAAACACTGTGTCAATGTACCTAGAGACAAAAAAGAAGGACAAGAGTACCTAGAGAGTGAGTGGGGACTGGTAGAAACCAGGGAACAACCAAGGGCCAAAGAGACGACCGCTGGAAAAGCCAGACGGTGACAGACATGTCCAAGACCAATCACTCCAGCTGAGGAGATTGGTTACCCCAGAGATCTGTACTACAGAGATCTGTACTACTTTTATCAGTCCAGAGACAAAAGCAAGAACTGTCCATCAACCTGCACAGTCCTGAGTGGGTGATGGAACACCCATGAGCCTAGGCAGGCAACTGAGGTGGTGCTGCCAGGCGGGGTAACAAGGCAAATATAAGCAATCCCTAGAGAATCCAGGGAAACTGGAGACTGGACTTACCTGGAAAGCAAATAAGCCGAATTGAGAATACAAACATGGCCAACATGGAGACAGGATGGCAAATACTCTTGGCCAGAAAAATTATCTGCCGAAGAAACCAGAGGTGACAGAAGCACCTGGATTGGAAAAAAAAAAAAAAAAAAAAAGGACTGAACTAGATCAGATGACAACATCCTGGTATAGGTTTCCCAATGCCACATTATGGCTCAGGTAGGCCGAAGTCGATATGGACCAGAAAAAGACCTGACCCACAGACAGCGACTTTGTAGAAAGTATTACCAGTGCGTGGTAGAAGCACCGAAAGGGCAGACATATTGAGATGCAGGGCTTGATGTCGACTGTAGTAGAGCACCCCCAACATATTCTGTGAGGAGAGAAGAACTCGGAGAGGGTACCACAGCAGGTGTTCATTTCAAAATTAGATGCCTCACTTCTAGCAGAACAAGATTAAAATAGGGGCTGACAATCGAGTCAGAACGGATCGAAGTGGGTGAACTCCCAGTGGAAACACTGACGCCTTTGGTCACATAAGCCGAAGGTAACAAACAAACAGAAAGGAAATAACTGAGCAATATTTGCACTGTTTGGGACTTGAATCGAAGAGGAGTCCCAAAACAAAGGCATTGGTCCGGAAAAAGTCCCTGAAGAGTGCACTGAATGCACCTGGGTAAGGAATCCCCCAAAATGGGATGGGGTGATCAGTTTCACTGCAAGCCGGCTGAGGCTTCCACTTGGGTGCAGGAAAGCAAAAAAAAACAGTCTACAAGGCACGGTAAAAGAGAACAGTCCCCTGTAAAACGAAGGCTGCTTCCAACAGGGTGCAATTGTGGGAGGATCAGAGTATAGATGGCTGGACACAGGACAGCCTATGGCTGTGGAAGAACTACGTGTTATTCACAGTTTATGTCTGAACCCATTGTGCAGCAGAAAAAGGAACTGCTCACAAAAGGCAAGCTGCATAAGGCCAAGCCCGGTCCTTGTCAGCTTGCGATGTGACTTACGGTGCACCTGGACATACCAATGACCTGACACAGAAATGGGGGAAAAACTAGGTAGGCTGTACAGCATAGCAGAAAAACGGAAGCCCATAGATCCATCTGCCAACAAGATGGAGGAAGGAACAGTCATACAGCAAAATTATATCAACTGCAGCCACCATAGTAGTATATGAAGCAATACTTGTGACAAGGGAGGGGATCCATAATACACCTCAAATTAACCCCCCCTAGGAGTGGGGTATTGAGGTTAATGGTGTTGTGAGAGCAGTTGCAAGGCACAGAAAGAACCCTCTGTGCAGCCCTTCACCCAGTCTACAAGGGGAAGAAAGGTGGCAAGCAGGTACTAGACAAAAAGCAGACGGATATCATTAGGTGGTGCTACAGGGCAGGCAGGAAGAGCAATACTGTAGTCGAAGCACTGCACCTCCAGAGAGGGAGTAACATGACTGCTGGTGTGGCAATAAGTGGCGTTACCTCAACAAAAAAAAAAACCCACAAAGGTACCAAAGTAGCAGGAACACTGTACCTGTGTGCCTAAGGCCAACGTGTGCTGTTGTGGCAATGTACAGTGCCACATGACGGGCAGAATAGAACCGATGTAGCACAACAGTTTCATCTGGAGATGAACGCCCTGACCGCTCCTCTAGACACATATCTGATGTAGCAAAGGACATGCCATAACACTGTCAAGATGGAGCCGCTGTAACATATCTAGCATTGTGGCCTAAGTACATCACCTGTATAAGGAAAAATCATGACTGCGAATGTAGCAAAGGTCAGTACTGTGTGACAACAGAATGACCTTGTAGCCAGAGTACATCACCTGCAAAAGGGAATAATATGACTGTTATTGAAGCGACAGTCTGTAACGCGTGACAGGCCATCACCTGTGAAAGGAAGTGTAGACTGCTGATGTGGCGAGACACTGCCAAGTAATAGGCAGGATGGTATCGCTGTGCCATGACTACTTCACTTGGAAGTAGTAAATTGATTGCTGATGTCGATAACCAGTGCCATGTGACGGAGGATGTGGTGATAGCCAGCGTCATGAGTCGATAGCCAGTGCCAAGTGACTGATGAAGCAGCGCGCCATGTGACTGCCCATGTGGCTATAGCTTGTGCCATGTGTGCCAATATGGCGACTGCCGGTGTGGCAATAAGCAGTGCCACGGGACTGCTGATGTGGCGATAGCTAGTGACCTTAAGACCGCTGGTGTAGTGATAGTCAGTGCCATGAGACCGCTGGTGTGGCGATAGTCAGTGCCATGAGACCGCTGGTGTGGCGATAGCCAGTGACATGAGACCTCTGGTGTGGCGATAGCCAGAGCCATGAAACGGCTGGTGTGGCGATATCCAGTGACATGAGACAGGCAGGATGTACTGCTGTGGCAAGACTACTTTACCTATATGCTGGTGTAGCAATAGCTTGTGTCACCTGATAAATCCATGCTATGCGATACGGTGAATGGCAGCACTGTGGAAAAAAGCAATGACTGGCAAAGGTCATGAGAGTATTTCTGCAGCGTGAGTGCTGAGTTGATGCCTCTGCAAACTAGAGGAATGACAGACAGAGTCTGAGGACCTATGATATGGTGAAGGAGAAATAGTAGGGGGGGGGGGGGGGGGAGCAGATGAAAATAAAAACTTTTCCTTCCATGGCAAGATGGTCATATAATATATATACATATATATAATATGGAAGCTGTAGTAATATTAAGAAACACTAGAGGGCGCCAGAGTACTACACAAGTACTCCACTATAGTGTTATATTAGCAAGACATGTAATAATGACCAGCAGGGGGCGCATGTGTAGTTCCGAGCACTGAATCACTGCAGCCCGAACAGAAATACAATTGGACATGACAGAGCCAATAGCAGGAAGCAGAAAATGCACGCTGCTCTGCCATTGGCTCTGCAATGAAATTCATGCCTCATGGAGAAGAGGCATAGGAAGGCCTGAAGCCGGGGGCTAAATTAGAGACTGTGGACGCTCCGGGACACGGCAGCGGGTGCACAACGCCTGGCAGGGGTAGTGCCCCACAGCCTGTAGTGCTGGATGCCGCTGCCCAGTCACAAGTCCCTACCGGCGAGTGGACAGCGTGGGCGGGCAGTGAGCGGACGGCGTCTGTGGGCGGTGAGTGGATAGCGGTGCGGTGTTCTGGTGGGAGGGGCCAACACTTTTTTCTTTGCTTAGTGTCGCCTCCTAGTGGCACCAGCCTACACCCACTGTGTCTGTGTCCCCCAATGACACGAGCGAGAAAAGTGGTTTTCTCACCTGTGGATTGGTATATGTGGTCGGGGCCTCGCTGTCTATGTGCCACATCGCTCCGCCAATAGCGCCACGTTGCCCCATGCGTGACGTCATCGCCGCATAGAGCTTTCCAATGGCTGCTGAGGGGGCGGGGCCTATGCGGAGAGGACGTCTCGGATGGGGCCAAGGCTAAGTGGCGCCAGGGGCGGAGCGATGTTGCACATAGGCTGTGAGGCCTCGCCCACATATACCAATCCACAGGTGATAAAAACCACTTTTTACTAGAACAAGCACCATGAGGTGTGATATAAAATAAGTAATGAAAGCTGTAACATTTACCCTTTACACCTGTGGAGAGCAGTCAAAATGCAAAAACGGGTTAAAAAAAAAAAAAAAGTGTACAAAATAAAAAGTAAAAAGGTTTTTAAAAAGTACCCCAAAGCCCCTCTTCCAATAAAAATTTAAATCACCCCCTATCTAACTATACAAATAACACATGTAAAAATAATTAAATATTATGTACTGTGCTTAATTGTCTGATCAATTAAAATCTAACAAAATTATCCCCGTATGGCGAACAGTGTAAACGAAAACAGGCAATAAAACGTCAGGCTTCCTGATTTTTGTTACGTTATATTTATTTATATATATATATATATATATATATATATATATATATATATATATATATATATATATAGTGATTAAAACGTCCGATCTACACGGATATGGTATTAATAAAAACTAGAGATCATGGCGCAAAAAATGACGTCACATACAGCCCCATTAGGTGAAAAATGAAAACTGTTACAATGAAAAAGCTGTGTAGACTTGCATATCTTTGTGTTAACAGTATTATGTCTATTTTACCTCAAAGTGCATTACGTAGAAATGGGAACCCCCAAAAGTTACAATATTGCATTTTTATTTCCAATTCACTCATTTTTATTTTCATAAATCAAAACTTTGTGTTTTGGAACTCCAAAAATATGGTCAGGAATGCATCTCAAACTTTTTCAAGAGTACACGTGGTGCTCACTAAAGGGGATGTTGAGAAAAGAAATAAAGAGAAACTATCAGCAGGTTTGTAGTATTTTAGTACTTACTTTGAGAGAAGACCCCCATTTTCCAATGTTTCTGTCTCAACAATCTCCTTGACGTCTGCTTTCACCGGTTCACCTGCATGTTTGGTGGTAGCTTCAGGGTCATTTGACTCGTAATTCTTTGCAGAATCTAATGTGTTTTCTGACTTTGAAGACTTTCTTTGCTTAGACTTCTGAGTCTCTGATTTTTTCTCTGTTACCGGATGTTCTTGCTCTTCCTCTGGTTCTTTTGAGTCTTTAGTCTTTTCATCAGTAGAACTTAATTTTCGGTTATGTGCTCCTAAAATATATATTAAAAGTGTTCAGGCCGTGTCTTCATGATGCAGCAGAGTTATGTTTTTAAGGCTGTAGACACAGTTTTCTTGTGTTTCCTTGTTCACATAATTAGAGCCTAATCAATTGTGTCTGACTGTCTAGGTTTTGCAATTTAATTAGCATTACCAGGCTTCATCACAGGTGGTTTTCTTTTTATAAACTAATGCGAATATGCCTGCTGCTCACACACCAAAGCCCAGAGAGTCAACTCATAAAATTGCAAAAGAGACCACATAATCAATTAAGCTTTAAATCTGTAAACAAAGAAGTGCAAAACTGGAATGTATGAACACCGCTTTATTGCATCTTGATGTAAACATGCACCAATCTATCAAGGATTGGAACACTTTGTATATTGATTCAGAAGCATTTATCATCAAAACAATACAAATCAAATTGGAGGTTTTAACCAGGACTGGCAGGTTAGGCTAGGCGACACAACAATTTTGGTATAGTAACATCAAGTCTCATCCAAGTTGACAAATATATCTTTTGTTTGACTTTATTCCATATGGTTGCAGGCAACTTCCTCGCTCGCTGCCGGCATAAACAAGGAAAGATTATCGCTTAAATTCGAAGTCACCCCCCCCCCCCCCCCCCCCCAATAATCTTTGACATACAAATTGTTTTAACAGCCACTAGAGTGAGACCTTATTTACACACTTTGTGCATTGTCCATATATACAGATGTGTGTAATAGAACAGATTTTCCTGGCATTATCCATCACTATAATGTAAGGAGTTCTGAAATATAAATCTTCGCCACACCGTGCGGCTGTGTCAGTACAGTACTGCGAAGAGTAAACTGATTAGCATCTCCCAGCATCATAACTGTACATGATACCGGGAGGCCCATTCGTCTGTACAGTTATCGACTGAACTCTAATTTATCATTTAGAAGGCATCATTTTGTGGCCATGGGTAAATCCAGCCCTGTAGGTGCTACTCCCTTAAAGGAGAAATGCCATGAAATGCAAAAAGCAAAATCTGTATAGGGGTGCAGGAAAACAATAAACATACCCATTCTTGTGCCTGCATAGCGCCATGTGCCACAGATGGCTGCCAAATGTCAGTTTCAGCTGGAAAACGAGTATGTCACGTCCCTGGCTCTCCCAGCTGAAATATCATGGCCGGGCTGAGCATTTACCAGCTTAGCCAGTCAGTGACTCGGGTGGTGTCCCGCCCAGTCACTGATTGGCTGAGCGGGCAAACGCTCAGCCAGGTACGTGACAATGAAGCTGGAAAAGGTGCAGGAGACAAGCGGCTGTCAGCTGGACACAGGAGTGGCACTACGGGGCACAAGGACGGGAAAGATTACTTTGTTATTTTCCCATATTCCCCCATCTTTCCAATTTTTTCCTCATTTTATGGGATTTTTCCTTTAAAATATGGACTAACCAGTGTTTAAAGACAAATCCCCCCTCCCAAACCCAGGATTACGTTGTACAAAAAGTTAAAAATAAACCTTTAATGATAATGGAATATTTACCAAAACATGAGAATATTATATATATATATATATATATATATATATATATATATATATATATATATATATATATATATATATATATATATAAAACTACACACAAACACACCTTACCTGTACGTTTTAAAGTAAGTGTCGCTTCCATATCTTTAAAAAACTTCTTAGGATCATAAGGGGTTCTTTTCCGAGAACTGCGTCTACATTGTTGCAGATGTTGCGCGTCATTATCTTTATTATTCTCATCGTCCGTATGATCAGAATCCCTTTCGACTCCCTCTTTAGGTTGTATCTGAACATGTATCTTTTTTTCTCTTTTGCTGATACCAGGTTGTGGTGTAGATGTGGTCGTCATAGGAATAGTGACAAGGTTACATTTATTTATGTCAATTAGGTCTACAAGTAAAAATTCTTCAATACTAGTAACATTGGTTGGAGGAGCCAGAACTTCAGAGACCACAGAAGATGATCTGATTAAACAAACCGAAGAGTTATCATACAGCATAAGGAGCAGAACATTTACTAAACTACATGGTAACTAAGCAATAGTAATGGCAACTGGTAATGACAATGTTATAGAGCCTTTAACTTTTGACATGTCATCAGGCATGAGACCCAAAAATGAGTCAGGCTCCTTAGGAGCCCATTATAAGTCTGATTTATTTATTTATACTGTAGAGAGGAAATACTAGACACACAGCAGTACAGGACATGTAGCATCACACTATACAGTAGAGAGGAAATACTAGACACACAGCAGTACAGGACATGTAGCATCACACTATACAGTAGAGAGGAAATACTAGACACACAGCAGTACAGGACATGTAGCATCACACTATACAGTAGAGAGGAAATACTAGACACAAGAAATGAGGGAATCTACATGTTCCTATCTGCATTATGCTCATCAGGCTATGGACTTTGAAGTCTGCTCTGCTGTGTACCGCTCCTCCCCAGGTGCTGGGAAAAGATGGATCCAGTCCTGGGTAAGGGGGAGGAGCGGCATGGAGCAGAGCAGACTTTAAAGGTTGCAGTCTGATGAGCAGAATGCAGATAGGAATGCAGCACTTCACTAATACCGGGTACCAGTAAAATGGTAACTTCCATTGGTTGATTGTCTAGCTATTCACATGTGCCCCAGATCCTTACCATCTGTATTACTGTATGTTAAGACTAGTCTCAAGTTACAATGATTCAGGAAGAACCAGTGTATGTTGAAAATATTGTAAACCTGAGGCCATTGTAAGTTGACGGATCTCTGTACATAGGCCCTGCATTGTTTCTGTGCCCTAGTGGTATAGCCCGAATCATTCGCTGAGTCAGGCAGCCACAGGAGGCTTAGAGGCTGAACTGACATCGGATCGGCTTTCCATAATCCACATGGAGCAGATCCAAACTATTGGACCACCAATGATGGGCAACAGTGCCATTTAAATGTCTGTCAGTTTTAACATCAGCATCTAAATGGTTAAAGGTGTATACTCAGTGGGACATTTATGCTGGGACCCACATCTATCTTGGAATCAATGGCTCCTCAGGCCCCTCCTCCCTGTGTGTGCTGCCGCTGCTGGAGGTCGTCGGAGGGGCATTTGTCGATATAAAACACTACTGTAAGTACCAAAGCGTGGCCATTGACTTCTACAAATACTAGGACAGTCAGGGGTGTCGAGACCCCCCCATCGGTTACTAAAAGCAAAAGGCAATAGCAAAATACAAACCTTTTAGCCATAATCCTACGGATCACCGATTCCTTCACAGTCTCAGATTCTTTCTGCAAACCACTGTACGCTTCAACAAAAGTAGTTTTCTCTTCTTGAAAGTCGCAATAAATAAAACATTTTAATTAATGTTATAACCCAGTCTACATAAGAGAAACACACAACAAGCCAACCAAACCTACCAAAATTAATACATTTCAATGGAAAAATAGATGTACATCATAATGCAAGAGGCTGTTGCTCTTCCCAAAAGCGACGAAGAAAATAAATAAATAAATAATTAAATAGAAAACTATGCAAAGGCAGACTACACACATAATTAGTCCAGTCTCTTAGCAGAAAAAGAGAATAGTGTACAGTGGTACCTCGGTTCTCGAACTTAATTGGTTCCGCAAGGCAGTTTGAGAACCGAGCAGTGTCTTCCCATAGGAAATAATGTAAATGGGTTTAATTGGTTCCAGCACCAACCAATAGTTACCTACAGTACCCATATATTACATTGAAAAGTGCCCAGTTTTATCCCTACAGTACAGAATATCACTATACTGTACAGTACATTATACACAAGAAATGTTCAACAAAACCAGCAATTATAAGACAGTAGTCACTAACTCCTCACTCATCCTTTACTGTATAGAGTCCCCCCCCACCACCACCCAGCAAGACTAGGTGCCCGAAAAGTGTTTGAGAACCGAGCAGAGTTTGAGAACCAAAGCAAACTTTCCTTGAAAATACAGTTTGAGTTCCGAGCAGTTTGAGAACTAAGGTACCACTGTACTTGTTTTCACTGGAAACACAGGAGACCAAGGGTAAAGGTTGTAGCCACTAGGAGGCACGGACACTAACTGGGGAAAAAAGGAACTGGGGAAAAGGAACACCTCCAAGCAATGAACAAATAAACATGCAAAACAAGAGTCCGTGGAGTCTCGGTTGCGAGTCTCAAAACACGGGATAGCCAGATATCTCTAGCCTGTTGCCACGGGGGGCTTCCATGATGGGTAGAGCACCACACCACCCTGATAAATAACCCCTTAAGTCCCACTCGGTTGCGAGTATTGGAACATAAATAACGAAATACCAGGCTGGCCCCTTTTTGTCAATATCTAACTCAAGGTATTGCAAACATGACAAGGGCTTGCTAGGGCAGGCATCCATCCACAGACAGCCGTTTCGGGGTATTTGCCGCTCGTCAGTGTGGAGTAGGATTCTGGCTAGCTGGGGCAATGACAAATCAACCAACTAAACACAGTAATCACTGAACTCAAGGAGAACAGTGAAAAAACTCCAATGAAGTACTCAATCAAGAGTCTCCACTGATGCCCCAAAAAATTTAAATATGCAAAACAAGAGTCCGTGGAGTCTCGGTTGCAAGTCTCAAAACACGGGATAGCCAGATATCTCTAGCCTGTTGCCACGGGGTGCCTCCATGATGGGAAGAGCACCACACCACCCTGATAAATAGCCCCTTAAGTCCCACTTAAACAAACTAACAAGAGAAACTAAAAAAACATTGGGTGAATGTTGTATCCCCAATGAAAACAGAAAAAAAGAAAATTTTTTAACTGAGTGCAAAAAGAGGATATTTGAACCCATCGTAACATCCCTTTCTTGTGGCTTCATAGGGGAGACAGCACCAGTGGGTATAGGCTGCTGCCACTAAGAGGCAACATTGGTTTCTACAGACACCAGGCTAAGGGTGGTATTACACGGGCCGATGAGGGCCCGATAACACCTGTAAACGAGCAGCGATCTGCTAGATCGTCGCTCGTTTACTGGACCTATTACACGGCCGATAATCGTTAAACAAGGGCTGCAGGGACATAGTTACCGATGTCCTTGCAGCCCTTGCTTAACTATATACATTACCTATAAACATTCCAGGGCTGCTGCTGCGGTCTTCTTCTCCGCGGGTCCTAAGTTCAGAGTGGCCTGTCAGCTGACAGGCCGCTCAGCCAATCACAAGCCGGGACTGCCGCGGCCTGTGATTGGCCTGGCGGCCTGTCAGCTGACAGGCCTCTCTGAAGCTAGAGCGCGCAGGACCCGGGGAGAAGAAGACCGCAGCAGCAGCCCTGGAGCGTGGATAGGTAATGTATATCATCAGTCGTCGGCGTCCGACGAAAATAAGTCCAAACCTATATCAGCGATCAGTCGATGATTGTTGTCATCGGCTGATCGTTGTATTTATTATCTGGAGAGATAATCGGCCGAATCGGGCTGATTTGGCCGATTATCGTTCCGTGTAATAGTACCCTAACTCAGTTTAGCCACAAAAGAAGTGGGAACAACCAGTCTGGCCTTGGGAACAAAAACCCAAGAACAGAACAAGCCCAGGAACAGACAACCCCAGAAAAGAAAAGGATGAGATCTGTGTCCCCGAATGAAGCCACAAGACAGTCAGTACAAAAATCCTCTTTTCTTTAGCCTGTCTTTGGAGGACACAGCACCAGTGGGACGTACAAAAGCAGTCCCAGAGGATAAGGAAAAAAGAAGACCATCCCCATGCAGCCCACCTAATGCAAAGCGGCCTGCAGAACCTTACAGCTCAGACTGGCATCAGAGGTGGACCTGGTAGAACTTAGGAAAAGTGTAAACCAAAGCTAAGGTGGCAGCCTTGCAGACCTGGGATACGGAGGCCTGATGGTGAACTGCCCAAGAGGCCCCCACTGCACTGCAGAAGGAAGCCATGATGGACAGGTATATAACGGAGGGCCCGGACAAAGTCCAAAAAAATGCAGGGACTGTTCCCTAGGATGTGAAGGGGATGGGCAAAAAGAATGGACGAGGTCCTCATTAATGTGAGATGCAGAGAACCCCTATGGCAGGAAGTAAGGGGGCCCAACACTACCTTGTCCTTGTGAAGGAATAGATAGGGGGAGCGCCAAGAAAGCCACCAATTCAAACACCAAACGAATGGATGTAACCACCAGCAAAAAAAAAACAAAAAAAAAAACAACTTTTAGGAAAGGAGACACGGCGAGACCACCCACAAAGGCTCCAAGGGAGGGCCCTGTAAGACCTTGAGGACCAAAATAAGGTCCCAGGTCTTCACATGCTGTCAGAAAGGGGGAAGGCTAAAAGGGAAACACCCTGAAGAAGTGTCTTCACTTGGGAACGAAAAGCAAGAGCCCCCTGGAAGTGAGTCTTGGAAGAATTGGGCAGAGGGAGAGAGAGAGAGAGAGAGAGAGAGAGAGAGGGGGGGGGGGGGGAGAGAGAGAAGGAGGGAAAGGGAGAGAGCTGTTCCAATGAAACTGGGCGAACGGAATCAACTCAAAAGAGAAGACCATCCTTTCTAAGACTCGCATGCAAAGGCGCATAGAACAGGGGGATCCCAAGCGGACCAGAGTGACCCCCGAACGCAGGGAGACAATCTTTTTGGGGGGTAGGGGGAAAATGAGCAGTTTCAGTATTGAAGAGCATTTGAAGAAACTTCATAGAGCAGAAGGTAAGGAGGGAGGATTTCTGGTGATTGATCACCCAGCAGAATCTGGTGAGAAGGTCGAGAGTGACCTGGATGCTGGAAAGGGTGTCTTATTCTGTGCAGCCTTTTACAAGGAGGTCATCCAGGTATGGGAGGATGGCCATCCCTCTTGCCCAGAGGAGGGACATTTTAGGGGCAAGACCCTTGGCTATGGCACTCTAATGTCTTGTTGCAATGGGAACATGAAAATAGGCGCTGCCTTGGGGGCTGAGCCCTTGAAAAGGCAAGAGCGGGGCTGCCAGAAAGGCCTGGGCGTAAAGGAGAGCTTCCTGGAAGAGGGAGGAGAAGGAGTATATTTAGCAGAGTGATGTGCAGGAGCGGAACCTGCTGAAACGCCTAGAGGCGTCTGGACCAGTTCTGAGGAAGCAATGAATTCTTCCCACTGGTAGTGTCCAAAATAATTTTGCCCAGCCGCTCGCCAAAAAGCCTGCTGCCTGCGAAGAGAAAGCAAGTAAGAGCCTTTTTGGAGGCTGAATCATCAGCCAACCAAGACTTGAGCCAAACAGAATGGCAAATTGCGTCACATAAGTACTTAGAGGTATGAAGGATCTGCAAGGCTAGAGAAAGCCACTCCTCAGAAGGAGTATTACCGGAGAGGTTGCAGAGTAACTGTTTGGGCCAAAAAGAACAGGCTTTGCTGATCCAGGAGGCTGCAAAGGCAGGGTGGAGAGCCGACCTAGCTGCAGTAAAGGCAAATTTCGAAAAGGCATCAATCTTCTTATCTACCAGGTCTATGAGAGGGGCACCATTTGTCAGGGGCAGAGTGGTGGACTTAGAAAGGCATGAGACGGGAGAGTCCGAAGATCGGGGCCCTATCCACGCAGAGGCTAATTAAGGGGAAAAAGGAAATAAAGCCTCAACACACTTAGAGAAGGGGATGCGCCGGTGGTGTGTTTTCACTCTTTGGCTAGGAGATACTCAAAGTCTTTATGACTAGGGAAAACCAAAGGCTGTCGCTTATGGGGACTGAAGAAGTGCTCACTTCTGAATGAAGAAAGTGATCTGTCCTGAATGTGTGAAGTGTTCCGCTCGGAGTCACTACTTCTTCTAACTAGTGTTGCCTCCTAGTGGCAGCAGCCTATACCCACTGATGCTGTGCCCCCCAGTGAAAGGTACAAGCCTCAAGAGTTAAAATTGAATTATTTTAGTAATTTGGGGGCTTTCAATTTAACAAAATGCAATTTACAGTTAAAATGATACATTGAAGAGGTACTGCTGCAATTTTTTTTTCTTTCAAATCAACGGATTTAAGAAAGTTATACAGATTTGTAATTTACTTTTGTCACTTTTTTTTTTTTTTAAATTAATTACCTTGTAGAGGGGCTACAGAGTAGTACAGATGATATTAAACTGGGTAAAGTAATGACCACAGAGGAGGAGGATAACATATTATAGAGGGATTTGGAGAAGCTGGAGGCTTGGGCGCAAAAATGGCAAACAAAGTTTAACATGGATAAATGTAAGGTTATGCATTTGAGCCATAGAAATAAGTACAGTTATGTACTAAATAATATAACACTGGGTAAAACTGCTTTTGAAAAGGACCTGGGGGGAGGGGGAGGTGACGGCATGACGTAGGTACGGCAGTCGGCTCTCTCCGCCCCCCCTCCCTGCTTGCCTACCGACTCTGTGGAGTGTGCAGAAAGCTGGCTGGGATGATTGAGGATCCGATAGCCCATTAGGACGGACGAAAAGGCAGATGGAGAAGGCACGGGACCATACCGCAATCAGCACCGGGAGACGGGATGATGCTGTGCTCTGGGGCCCCTCTTATAAACATAAGCTGTACCTGGAGTTTGGTTATTTATTATAAGGAATCCTTTCTTATAAGAAGGCTATGCTCAGTATTAATCGGCAGTAGACTGGTAGAGGCTGAAGGAGAAGCCTCTATCAGTCGGATCAGGTCACAAAGCCCACACATAGATATGATGCATGCGGCCTACAAAGGAGGAAGAGATCGGGATCGGGAGGAGGACCAGAACTCGGCATTTGCCACCAGACACAGTTTTTAAAGCCTCTTATTTTCTGATTTGAAAACAGGATCTAAGGATTAAATCCATTAATGTCAATGGTTGAATTTGCAAGTAGGTAGAATTTATCCTCATGAGCCTTGCTTTACGTAAATCTCTGTGGGGTATTTAGCTATTATTGTCTTACTAGGTGTTGATGCTTGTGCGTCTTTTTCAGGTCTTGATGATGAGGAAGCTTCATTCTTTTTAGGAGGAGAGACCCAATCATTCAAATCAGAGCTACTTCCATCCACTATTACAAATTCATTTTCCGACCTATGAGAGAAATGTATTGTTAAAGATTAGTATGGTAAAGGATAAACAGTATACAGTTACCTTTGTTTTCTAAACTCACTGGTTTTCCACAGATCTAGTTGTAGGACCTTTTCCTTAAAGGATATGTGAACATTTGCTACCACTCTTTTAATGCCCTAGTATGTCCATAATGAAAAATTAAGTAACTGTGTAAAAATTCTTTTGGTCTATCTACTTTGGATTTAAAGTGTCACTGTAGCTTCATTTTTTTTTTTTTTTTTTTTTTTTTTGCAGAAGTCAATAGTCCAGGCGATTTTAAGAAACTTTGTAATTGGGTTTATTAGGCAAATATGCCATTATCTGCATTTAAAACGACTTTTCCCAGGTTCTCCCCCCCCCCCCCCCCCTCTTTCCTTTCTGTCATCCATTGCTCATTATCGGGAAATCTCGACTGTTTTACATCAGTCGGATCCTGTCTGTTCTATGGAGAGGGGAGGGGGGAGGAGGATGGAGGGAGGGAGAATAGTAGAGAGCAGAGAACAAAGGATTACACAGCAGGGAACCGCTGAAAGCCCCTATTCAGAGGTCAGTGCTGATGTCAGAGGAGAGAGCCTGGTGACGTAACTCTAAATTAACTCTTTGTTGTCCTGTTTTGGTGCCTGATCTCCCTCAACCCCTCCCCTCTTCATAGAGAACAACTGCTTTTTCATGATAAAAATTAATTTTTCGGCTAATAAACCCAATTACAAAGGTTCCTAAAACCGCCTGTACTATTGACTTCTGCAAAAAAAAAAAATTTAAACGACAGTGACACTTTAAGGATTGCATACATTTATTTATGTTGAATGTATTCACTTCTTGTCCGACAGTATAGCCGTATAAGGATGTGGGGAAAAAAATTAAAACCGATTCCAACTAATTAGCTCTTTTAGAAACTATAGAGCAAACAAGTTGAATGTCCAAACAGAGAACAGGTCATAAAGGAAGAGAGGATTTTTTTGTACTCACCGTAAAATCCCTTTCTTGTGGCTTCATTGGGGGACACAGCACCAGTGGGGTATAGGCTACTGCCACTAGAAGGCGACACTAGACAGAAGAAGAAGTGACTCCGCCTGGCAGGCTATACCCCTCCTACAGGCACCAGGCTAACTCAGTTTAGTCACAAGCAGTAGAAAATAGTAACAAAAACAGGCAAAAAACAGGCTGGTCCCGGGAACGAAAACCCCAAGAACAGAACAAGCCCCGGGAGCACAACCTCAAACAGGGTGGGAGCTGTGTCACCCAATGAAGCCACAAGAAAGGGATTTTACGGTGAGTACAAAAAAAATCCTCTTTTCTTGTGCCTGTCATTGGGGGACACAGCACCAGTGGGACGTACAAAAGCAGTCCCAGAGGGTGGGGAAAGAAGATTACAATCCCCATGCGGCCTGCCTAACGCACAGCGGCCTGCAGAACCTTGCGGCCCAAACTGGCGTCAGAGGAAGCCAGGATATGGACCTGATAAAACTTTGAAAAAGTGTGAACTGAAGACCAGGTGGCGGCCTTGCAGACCTGGGACACTGAAGCCTGATGGCGAACCGCCCAAGAGGCCCCCACAGCCCGAGTAGAATGAGCGGTGACCCGAAAGGGAGGAGCCCTGCCACGAACGCGGTAGGCCTCTGCGATGGCTGCCCTGATCCAACGCCCAATGGTGGTCTTGGAAGCAGTCAGTCCCTTGCGCGGACCCGACGGGACCACGAACAAGGAATCCGAGCGGCGAAAGGAAGCAGTGACGGACAAGTAGATCCGTATGGCCCGGACAAGGTCCAAACAATGCAGGGACCGTTCCCTAGGATGGGAGGGCGCAGGGCAAAAAGAGGGGAGAATGATGTCCTCATTAAGGTGGAATGCAGACACGACCTTCGGCAGGAAGGAAGGAAGAGGACGAAGCACCACCTTGTCCTCGTGAAGGACCAGATAAGGGGAGCGACAAGAGAGCGCTGCCAGTTCAGACACCCTACGGATGGAGGTAATCGCCACCAGGAAGGCGACTTTCCAAGAAAGGAAACAAAGAGACACCTCACGAAGAGGCTCAAAGGGAGGACCTTGTAGAACCTCGAGGACTAAATTAAGATCCCAGGGCTCTAAAGGCTGTCGAAAAGGAGGGGCCAAATGGACCACCCCCTGAAGAAAGGTCTTCACCTGAGGGCGGAAAGCCAGAGCCCGCTGAAAAAGAACAGACAGGGCGGAAATCTGCGAACGCAAGGTGGAATGACTGAGGCCTTTATCCAGCCCGGATTGTAAAAAGGAAAGAATCTTGGGCGTGGAGCACACCAAGGGGTGAAAATTATTCTGTTCGCACCAAGAAAAGAAGGCCTTCCACACGCGATGGTATATACGAGCTGACTGAGGCTTACGGGCCTTAAGCATGGTTTGGATGACTGGTTCCAAGAACCCACGAAACCTCAATACCGCGGCTTCAACAGCCACGCCGTTAAACTCAGCTGAGGTAAATTGGGGTGGAATATTGGCCCTTGTGAAAGGAGGTCGGCCCGCAGGGGAAGTCGCCAGGGGGTGTCGGCCAGGAGGTGCACTACGTCGGCGTACCAGGACCGGCGCGGCCAGTCTGGAGCGACAAGAATGGCGGAAACGCCGAGTGCCTTGAAGCGCTTCAGGACTCGTGGGAGAATGGGCAGAGGAGGAAAGGCGTAAACCAGGGAGAACTGCTCCCATGGGGTCACCAAGGCGTCGACCGCGAAAGGATCCCGGGCTCGAGTCACATAGATGGGGAGTTTGTGGTTCAGCCTGGAGGCGAAGAGATCCACGTCTGGGAATCCCCACCGCCGGCAGATTTGAAGAAACACCTCGGGATGTAGAGCCCATTCGCCCTGATCCAGTCTTTCGCGGCTGAGGTAGTCCGCCGCCCAATTGTCCACCCCGGGAATGTGGACTGCCAAGAGAGCTGGAACAAAACGCTCCGCCCAATGGAGAATGCGAGCGGCCTCGGTCATGACAGAGCGGCCCCTGGTGCCGCCTTGACGGTTCAGATAAGCAACGGCGGTGACGTTGTCGGTCTGAACACGAACCGGGTAACCCCTCAGGAGATCGGTCCACTGAGACAGGGCGAGAAAGATGGCCCGGAGCTCCAGGATATTGATGTGAAGCCGAGCCTCCATCGGCGACCAAGAGCCCTGAGCTGTGTGGCTCCCGAAGACAGCCCCCCACCCGGACAGGCTGGCATCCGTAGAGACGACCAGCCAATTGAGGGGGAGGAACGAGCGGCCGAGGAGGACCACCGGAGACGTCAACCACCAAAGAAGCTCCCTGCGAACAGCAGGGGACAGGAGGATCTTCTTGTGGAGAGACAGAGGGGACCTGTCCCATTGAGACAGAATCGCCCGCTGCAGAGGGCGCGAATGAAACTGAGCGAAGGGGATCGCCTCGAAGGAGGAGACCATCTTGCCCAGGACTCGCATGCAAAGGCGAATCGAACAGGGGGCGCCCGAGCGGAGCAGAGAGACTGCCGAGCGCAGGGAGGCAACTTTGTTGGGAGGAAGGAGGACGCGGGCCGTCTCGGTGTTGAATAGCATCCCGAGAAACTCCATAGAGCGGGAGGGAAGTAGGGAAGATTTTTGGTAATTGATCACCCAACCGAAATTGGTCAAGAGATCGAGTGTGATCTGGAGGCTGGACAAAGTGTCCTGTTTGGAGGGGCCCTTTACCAAGAGGTCGTCCAGGTATGGCAGGACAGCCACCCCCTTTGGCCGAAGCAGAGCCATCAAAGGTGCAAGGATCTTGGTAAAGACCCGAGGCGCCGTGGCGAGCCCGAAGGGCAGGGCAACGAACTGGAAATGTCCAGAACCGACGGCGAAACGTAGGAAACGTTGATGACTGGCTGCGATGGGAACATGCAGATAGGCGTCGCGGATGTCTATAGATGCAAGAAATTCGTCCTGCTCTAGAGACACGACCACCGACCGCAAGGATTCCATGCGGAACCGCCGAAGGCGAACGAACCTGTTCAGCCGTTTCAAATCCAGGATAGGACGGACCGAGCCGTCCTTTTTGGGGACTGTGAACAGATTGGAATAGAATCCCTGGAAGTGCTCGGAGGGAGGAACTGGGACCACAACTCCTTGAGCTAGGAGATTCTGAAAGCCGCGCTGAAGAGCGTGGGAGATTTGATGGAAAAAAGCGAGGAGGCGGCATGGACGCGAACTCGATTTTGTATCCTGAAGACACCACCTCCCGTACCCACACATCGGGCACATGGGCGAGCCAAATCTCCTTGAAGGAGAGCAGACGACCCCCTACTTGAGGGAGAGACCCGACAGGGAAAGGACCATCAGGAAGAAGACTTGGGGGCAGGACCTTTAGAAGGGCGAGAACGGGGCTGCCAGGAGGGGCGGGGTTTGAAAGAGGGCTTCCTAGAAGGAGCTTGAGGCGCATCCTTAGCCGGGCGACGACACGCCGGAGGCTCAAAGGAGCGGAAACGGCTGGAACGCCTGTGGGGCTGAGGGCGCCGGGACCGGTTTTGAGGGAGCAAGGAACTCTTCCCCCCTGTAGCGTCCAAGATTATTTTATCAAGCCGCTCCCCGAAAAGTCTGTTCCCTGCAAAGGGAAGAGAAGTCAGAGCCTTCTTGGAGGCGGCATCAGCTGACCAGCATTTTAACCAGACAGATCGTCGGATGGCTACAGAGTTAGCCAGGGCCCGCGCAGACAAACGAGCGGCTTCCTGAGAAGCGTCGCACAAGTATTTGGACGCATGCAGAATCTGCGAAGCCAGAGGCAGGAGATCCTCACGCGGGGTGTCCAGGGAGAGGTCATGGACTAACTGCCTGGCCCAAGAGGAACAAGCCTTGCTGACCCAGGATGCAGCAAAGGTAGGACGTAGGGCCGAACCAGCCGCAATAAAGACAGACTTCGAAAAAGCGTCGATTTTCTTGTCGACTGGGTCAGTGAGTGAAGCACCATCTGCCAGAGGCAGAGTAGTTGACTTGGAAAGTCGAGAAACCGGAGGGTCCACAGATGGGGGCACTGTCCATGTAGTGACCAAGTCAGGGGAGAAGGGAAACAAGGCCTCGGCACGCTTAGAGGATGGAATCCGCCGGTCAGGGTGATTCCACTCCTTGGCTAGAAGATCTTCAAAATCCTTATGGTTGGGAAAAACCAAAGGCTGTCGCTTATGGCGACTGAAAGAGACTTCACTCCTGGAAGTAGAAGGGGACTCTTCTTCAATATGTAAGGTGTCCTGCACTGCACGGATCAAGGCCTGCACTGCAGAGGCCAGCTGATCCTCCCTGTCGGACTCTGAGGCAGAGTCAGAGGGGTCCCCCGAGGTGGCGGAGAGGGGTCGCTGGGAAGCGGAACCGCCTGCAGTGGATCTGTCCGGAGAAGGGTCTGAGGAACACCTAGAAGGTGACCGTGAGACAGAGAGTCTAGATCTCTTATGAGACCGTCCTCTGGAAGGCGAGTCAGGAGATACCCTGGAGGGTCCCGCCGCTGGAGGCGCTTGGGAAGGCAACCGCTCAATGGCATGGATCATGACCTGGGACAGCTTAGAGAGGTCACCGATCGCCTGGGACAGGGACCTAGCCCACTCAGGGGAGGCTACATCTGAACCTGCAGGGGAGGTCTCCTGGGAGGTGGCACTAGGGTTAAGGCATAGCAGACAGAGGGGGCCAGGCTGACCGCAGGGGAACTTTTTATTGCAGCGAGCACACGCAAAGTGTGTCGCCACAGCCACAGGAGCGAGCTGCCTAGGGGGCTCGTCCCGGGGACCAGACATGGTAGCTAGGGCTGGTAGCCTGGGGAGTGGAGGAGGGGAATATCACCCACTGGGTGAGCCTACCCGACCCTGGAGCTGCTGCCGCACTGGATGCTGGAGCTGCACTGGATGCTGGAGCACGCTGGAACTGCACTGGATGCAGGAGCTGCACTGGATGCTGTGGATTCTGAGCTGCTGCTGCTGTGCACAGGGAGCTGAGGCTGCTGTACTGGCAGGCAGAGAGAACAGCAGGTGGCCACAAGCTGTTGCGCTGCAGAGACGAGAGGAGGAAGGGAGGGGGCACAGAAAGGAGCAGGTGGGGGCTACAGGAGTAGCCAATAAGAGGCAAGCCAGCGGCGGGAAGGGCCGAAAACGGGCGGGCGCTCCGCCCCCGTGACGTCACTCGTGTGCGCCGATGCGGCCTAGCTCCGGCAGAAGCCGGGGGCTAAATTTATGGGCAGGCCGGCGGCAGCGAGACCACGGCGCGGAGCGCTGAAAAAACGCGGCCGCCGGCAGAAAGGAAGGGAGAAGAGCCCGGTAAACCACCCGGTCGCCCCTATGGAGCTGCTGCCTGCGGGCAGGAGCTCCAGAGACTCCCTCCACCCCCTCTCCCTGAAGAAAGAGGCCCGCACAGACCATCTTGCCCAGGGCCTCTGAGAGGGAAGGCAGGGAGGGAGAGAGGCAGGGAGGTAGAGAAGCAGAAAGGAGAGGAGACAGGGGGGAGAGAGGCAGGGAAGGGGAGTGAGCTGCTGCTATTTAGGTGCCCTGGTAGGATGACCCCCCCCCCCCCCCCCCAGATTCCAAGGAAGGCTAAGGACAGGAATACTCACCTGTCCGGCGTCTTCAGGTGCGCGCAGGGTCACCCCTTCGGTCACCTCGCACCTTTGTGGGGGACCGGTATCCTGCCGCAGGGAGCGGGCGTTGGGGGACGGGTGACCGGCGCAGGGAAAGAAAACTTTCCATGCACCCTCAGGGGGAACTGCGTCTGATGTGGCAGCCCACACCGACGGTCCCCCTGATAACCTAAAAGAAAAGAAAAAGAAATAAAACTAAAATAAAAAATGGAGGTGCATGGCACCTGTGTCTACCTCCTACGGACACTAGACTAAAACTGAGTTAGCCTGGTGCCTGTAGGAGGGGTATAGCCTGCCAGGCGGAGTCACTTCTTCTTCTGTCTAGTGTCGCCTCCTAGTGGCAGTAGCCTATACCCCACTGGTGCTGTGTCCCCCAATGACAGGCACAAGAAAGACTGATATTTCTGCTCTTTTCTGATCCATTCCAGACTTTGGCCTCAAAAATCAGTCAGATTAATCTCTCTGTGTAATGGCACTCCTTAGGTGGTAAGGAGTTAGGCCTCATTCACACATCCTCAATTACAGACAAATTTAGGGCCCATAGATTTCTATGTGCCTAATCACAAGTCCACAATTTTTGCGGATCTGTGAATAGGCTGGATATGTGCATAAAAAATAGTGTAGACATGCAATTGCTTTACAGGTCATTGTCTATAATGTAGTGGTACGGAAACTGCGGACCACTACAAATGCACAAAATGCGAACAGCACTATAGACGTGTGAGGCCTAAGGGTCCGCAAATACTGAGTACTTTGTAACCCATTAATTTCTATAGTGCAATTCTCACATCCTATATTTTTTGCAGATCTGCAAACCACATCACGAAAAAAAAAAATAAGACAGGTTGTAATGCAGTCTGCAATTGCAGTAGGGACACTCCAATAGAGTCTATAGGAGCCCCTGCACTTTGAGAAAACCTAAGCATTCCGTAAAACCATCCTCAATTGTGTTCCACAATTCAGTGACATCACTATTAAAGCTCCACCTGGCAGTTTGGGACAGCTAGTGACATCATTTTATGCTAAGCCCCTCCAATACTTTTTTTTTGCGGATCCACAAAATAAGGAGCACAATATGGATGATATTTTGTGGATTGCAGAGAAAAAATGCTGACGACAAATTTCATCCTTGAAAATATACTGACGTTTGAATGTAGCCAGACCAGATGCGATCAGAAACTTTTCACGTTTGAGAACATGTCAAAAGTTACTAGAAATGACGGTAACGCTTTAATGTGAAACCTCTAAGATTACAGACTCACACTGAAAAGCCTATAAAATCAAAACCCAACATTTAAGATGAAAATTGCATTCGTATTCCACTCCACCCCAAATATTTTTACATTATATGGTATATTGAAAGGTAGCAATGAAAAATATTATATGAGGCTGGGTTCACACCAAAACCAGGAGTGGATTAAAAACACAGAAAGGATCTGTTCCCACAATACTGAAATTGAGTGGATGGCCGCCATATAACAGTAAATAACTGTCATTATTTCAATATAACAGCCGTTGTTTTAAAATAACAGCAAATATTTGCCATTAAATGGCGGCCATCCACTCAATTTCAACATTGTGTGAACAGAGCCTTTCTGTGTTTTTAATCCACTCCTGGTTTTGGTTGCAATATGAGAACTACAATACTGACTGAAATATACGTAGTGTGAACCCAGCCTAAAACTGTAAACCTTCAAAACAGTTATGTTTTTGGAAAAAGTTCTGGCTCTTGGAAGGAAATAATGTAAAAAAAAAATAATAATTTTAACTTTAAATTAGTTGCTGCGTTCTTAAATGGGTACTGCAGCCATGTAAAGGAGAACAGAAACATGCTATTCTAATCTAACCTCCTACAGGTTTCTCCTGCTGAGCGTGCCACCGCCACTTCTAATACAGACTAGTCTCAGCAGTGACAACATGCAGCTAATCATGGTCCACAGCACTGTCCCACTTTAGTCAGTGATTGGCTCATCGGGCTCTCACTGCCGAGACAAGTCCATCTTGGAAGCGCCAACGGAAGCGTTCAGTAAGGGACCCCAGAGACGCAGCAGTAGGACCCTGGGGGAGTGTGGTAAAGTGAGAATACCATGTTTAATTATGTTCTCTGTAAGGGAAACAACTTTTTTTTTTTTTTTTACATGGCAAAATGACAACTTTAAATGGGTTCTCTAGGAATAGGAAAAAGTACCAGCGTTCTTTCAGAATCAGCATAGAGTCATATAACACACACTGGTGCTATCTTTGGAAGAAATCAACTGCTCTTTTTCTAATCCTGGGCAACCCCTTATATCAGTTAAATATATGCTAAAATGCAAGCAATACAAAATAAATCAAACCTTTCTGCTGCAGTGCTTCTGATCAATGCTCCTGTCATATTCTCAGATTCCTTCTGAAAACTATTGGGCGCTTCACTCAACTTTGCTTTTTCTTAAAAGACAATTAAAAAAAAAAAACACATAAAACTTAAATGTAATAAGACATCAGTACATGCATAAAAAAGATTTTCCTCATTAAATTATATTATTTTGTCTAAGAGTTGATAGAAATTTTATTAAAGAGGGCTGCTGTCAAAAGTTTTCCACAATCATTCGGCAGTTCCCAAGAGCACTACACTAAGTAATGGGGAAAGAGAAGCCTTTTTAAGAGAGGTGAGAACCCAATGATAACTTTCAATGAGCTTCAAAGATTCAAGGCCATGTGTCTAAAGCCAATTACTAAGGTCTCCTGTATGGACTTCACCTACATATTAGGGACAGGTCAGGGACCAGAGAAAAAATGCATGGTCCTTAACTAAGGGGCCTATTCCATTTATTTAGGTGAAAACCTAAAATCGGGCACCGACCGCGCGTCGCTACGTGGAATAGCGATGCGTGGCGGGCGACCGACTATTTAAAATCATCATACTTTACCTATCCAGACTGCTAGTCTTCTTCTGCGCTCCTTCTCACGGTGCAGGAGAAGACCTGCAGCCTGAATAGGTAAAGTATGATGTTTAAACAAGGGCTGCAAGGACATTGGTAACAATGTCCCTGCAGCCCTTGCTAAACGATTATCGGGCCGTGGAATAGGCCCAGTAAACGAGTGCCGATCTAGCAGATCAGCACTCATGTACATTGTTGATCGGGCCCCCATCGGCCCATGGAATACGAAGAAAGGGACTCTGTTGATTCTGGCAATTTTGCTGAGTTGCAAAACATAAATAGGCTAACAGGCTACAGCTGGCAGACATGAAGGAGTTCACAAGCTAAGGGCCTAATTACACTGAGCATCAGCCGAAGAGCTGATGAGTGGCTTATTGTTGTCTCTTAGCAGGTTTAATGTAATAGTGATGCATGGCAGACATCTGATGACACTGTAAGGAAAATAATAACCTTTATACTTACATATCTAGTCTTCCCCAGTGTTCTGGGTGACAGGACTTCCCCCTATAAAAGGAGAGATTTTGCAAGTGGTGACCCCAGACCATTTCTCTGTTCTCATCCCTTCTGGCTGTTTACTTGGTCACTTTTGCATTTCGTCATTGCTCCTACTCATAGAGGTAGCATGAAGCGGCATCTACAGTGGCTCAAGTAGTGCAGCTCATCCAGGATGGCACATCAATGCAAGCTCTGGCAAGAAGGTTTGCTGTTTCTGTCAGCAGTGTGTCCACAGAATGGAGCAGATAGGAGGAGACAGTGGATCCAGAACACCAGAGAAGCGACTAAATATTGATTTGGTGCTCTCCCCACTAGGAGGCACCCCTTGGCAACGGGCTTCCTTCTCTGGAGAGAGTGATATCTGGCTAGTCCCGTGTTTTGAGACTCGCAACTGAGGCTCCACGGACCCCTTCTTTGCATATTCAAATTTTGTAGGGGGCAATCTGTGGAGACTCTTAAATGAGTACTCCATTGGATTTGTTCGCTGTTCTCCCTGAGTTCAGTGATTGTTATGTTTTGTTGGTCCAGAACACCAGAGCATGTGAAGGAGGCAGCTGGACCGTTTCCTCCACCTTTGTGCAAGAAGGAATAGGAGAAGAACTGCCAGAGCCCTGCAAAATGACCTCCACCATGCCACAACTGTGCATGTGTCTGAGGGCCCGACGTCACAGATGGGGACTGTGCTCTCTGCCAAACACCGTACAGGACGCTTGGCATTTGCCAGAGAACACCAGGATTGTCAGATTTGACATTGGCGCCCTGTGCACCTCACAGATGAAAGCAGGTTCACACTGAGCACATGTGTCAGAGTCTGAAGACGCCATGGAGAGTGATCTGCTGCCTGCAACATTCTTCAGCATGACCGGTTTGGCAGTGGGTCAGAAATGGTGTGGGGTGGCAATTCTTTGGAGGGCCGCACAGCCATCCATGTGCTCGCCAGTGGTAGCCTGTCTGCCATTAAGTACATAAATGAGATCCTCAGACCCCTTGTGAGACCATATGCTGGTGCGGTTGGCCCTGGGTTCCTCCTCCTAATGCAGGGCAATGCTAGACCTCATGTGGCTGGAGTGTGTCAGCAGTTCCTGCAAGATGAAGGCATTGAAGCTACGGACTGGCCGCCAGTTTCCCAGACCTCAATCCGACTGAGCACATCAGGGACATCATGTCTTGCTCCATTCACAGTCACGTTGCACCACAGACTGTCCAGGAGTTGGAGGATGCTTTAGTTCAGGTCTAGGAGTAGATTCCTCAGGAGACCATCAGCCACCTCATCAGGAGCATGCCCAGGCGTTGTTCAGAGGTCATACAGGCACGCGGAGGCTACACACAATACTCAGCCTCATTTTGACTTGTTTTAAGGACATTACATCAGCCTGGAGTGTGTTTTTCCACACTGATTTTGTGTGCGACTCCAAATCCAGGCCTCCAATGGTTAATAAATTTGATATCCATTGATGATTTTTGTGTGATTTTGTTGTCAGCATATTCAACTTTGTACGAAGTATTCAATGAGAATATTCATTCAGGATGTGTTATTTGAGTGTTACCTTTATTTTTTTGAGCAGCGTGTGTGTGTGTGTGTGTGTGTTTGTGTGTGTGTGTGTAGCAGAGCTGTTTGTGTGAGGTGATGTAGAAGAGGTGTGTTTGTATGTATATTGGTACAGCCCTGTGTGTGTCTGGGGGTATGTTTTTGTAACAGAGGGGTGTTTGTGTGTGCCTGATGTAGCGGGAAGCTGCATACAGCAAAGCTGTGTATGTGTGGGTATTAGGTACTGTCATGAAGAGTGTTAAAGTGGACTTGTCATATTAATACTCTTTGACCCTTCACTGCCTTACTCCACCAGGAAAGTTTAATTAGCATGAAATATATATTTTTTTTTCTGTTTTTGGTTGTCTAAATGAGGGGTGCATCTTATAGTGGGGTGCGTCTTATAAAGGAAAAAAAACAGTATTTTGGACAAAGTTTTTTTTTCGTTTTTTAGTTATAACTATAATATAAAGCAGAGATATTTTGACATTGTCTTACTAGGTGTTAGTTCTGGTTCCTCTTTTTCTGGTTCTGATGAGAAAGCTTTCTTCTTTTTAAGAGGAGAGACCCAATCATTTAAATTACTGCTTCTCTCTTCCAATACAAATTCATCTGTCAGCCTGTGAGAGAAATGTATTGTTAAAAGGAATCTGTCGGCACCTGGGCCCTACCCAAATGCTGACAGTATGCTGTAGTTGGCAGCCCCCTAGTGAGCATGTTGCCTTTTGGTAACTTGTCTGTGGAGTGGATTATGCACAATCTCATGTTTCCTATTGTAAAGAAGAGTCAATGAGTTGTGCCTTAGCGTTTGTGCTGTTGTCTACCACTACCACATCTCACCACTCCTCCCTTTTCTTCTTCGTGAGGATCAATGCTGCCCGGCCTCTGCTCATTCAGCTGTCAGTGAGTATCCACCAACACAGGACCGATCTGCAATCAGATATAGTTGAACCTCCTAACCCGTGTTGGTCTAAGGGTAAATTACCTGCCTAGAGAGCAGCACCAGTTTGTTTTCTTTGGTTTGATTATCCTGATGGAAATGAGGAAAATTATTTTTATTATTTTTTAATACAGCAATGTGAAAAATAAGAAATAAATAACTACATATTTATTTTTTCTCATCATTGTATTAAAAATAATAATAAAAATAACTTGGACCTGATTGGGAATTCTTTGCACTTTTAAAAATGATACAATGATGATTAAAAGTATAAAAGAAATAACTATATTTCATTTCAGTCAGGGGATTAGACCAACTGGTGCTCATCTCTAGACAGGTGATTTACCCCTAAACCACGGCTCCGCCACAGGCCAGGAGGTTCAACTATATGTGACTGTAGGCAGATACTGACTGAAAGCTGAGTGAGCAGGAGACCAAGCAGCACTGATTATTCATAAGGAAGAAGGAGGAAGGAGTGGACATGTGAATGAGGCTTAAAGTGTCACTGTCGTTACATTTTTTTTTTTTTTTTTTTGCAGAGATCAATAGTCCAGGCGATTTTAAGAAACTTAATTGTAATTGGGTTTATTAGCCAAATATGCCATTATCTGCATGTAAAAAGCCTTTTCCCAGGTCCTCCCCCTCCTCTCCTTTCTGCTGTCCACTGCTCAGAATCAGGAAATCTCGACTGTTTTTTCATCTCTTTCATCAGTCGGATCCTGTCTGGTCTATGAAGAGTGGAGGGGGGAGGAGTGAGATTAGCCAGCAGCTGAGAGCCAAGAACAAAGGATTGCTCAGCAGGGGAGCTATTCAGAGCCCTAATTAGTGGTCAGATAGCTCCATGGTGCCTGTCAGAAGAGAGGATGTGAATGTAAATTAACTCTTTGTTGTCCTGTTTTTGCTGCCTTTACTTTCTCTCTCCATAGGAAAACCATGAAGACAGGGGGGAGAGCTTCAAACTGCTTTTTCATGATAAAAATGCATTTTTCGGCTAATAAACCCATTTACAAAGTTTCTTAAAATCGCCTGGACTAATGATTTCTGCAATAAAAATTTTAACGACAGTGACACTTTAAGACTACACACATGTCTGAGGACATATCAAAAGTCACTGGAAATGATGGTAACGCTTCATTGTAGAAACTCTGTAACCTTAGTGACCCACACTGGAAAGCCTATAATGGGTACTCTGGCCATGTTCCCCCAGGGCCCTACCACAGCATCTTTGGTTCCCTTGTTGAACGCTCCCACCAACACTGAGATGGACTTGTGACAGACTGCTTAGCCAATCACTGGTCAGAGCACAGTCCCGCTTTAGTTAGTGATTGGCTGAGCAGGCTCTCACTGCTGAGACAAGTCCATATCAGAAGTAGCAGGAGAAGCGTTTAAAAGGGAGTGTGCCATGGTGGGAATAGAGTATTTGTTATGTTATCTGTAAAGGCAGCAACATTAGATTCTTTTAATGTGACGGGACAACAACTTTAAATGGGTTCTCTAGGATTAGAAAAAAGTATCAGATTCTTTCAGTATGAGCACCATTCTTGTCCTCAGTGAAGTGAATGGAGCAGCGTGTCTCTCTCTCTCACACACACAGGTGCTATTTTTAGAAGAAATCAGCAACTTTTTTTCTAATCTTGGGCAACCCCTTTAATCAGTTAAAGAGTCACTGTCGTATTTTTTTTTTTTTTTTTTTGCAGAAATCAATAGTATAGGCGATTTTAAGAAACTTTGTAATTGGGTTTATTAGCCAAATCTGCCATTATCTGCATGTAAAAAGCCTTTTCCCAGGTCCCCCCCTCCTTCCTCTTTTTCATCCACTCTGAAAAATCTGAAAATTGTGACTTGTTGCAGGAGACGTACCCTGTCTGCTCTAGGGAGAGGGGAGGGGGGAGGAGGAAGGAGGGAGTTAGCCGGCAGCAGAAAGCAGATAACAGAGGATTACAGGCACGGAGCTGGGTGACAGCTGTAATCTGAGCTCAGACAGGTCACTGGTGATGGTCAGAAGAGATAATGGGTGAGGGATTTGTAGATTAACTCTTTGTTGTCCTGTTTTGGTCTTTTCTTTAGCTCTCTCCATAGGAGAACAATGAAGACAGGGGGGAGAGCTTCAAACTGCTTTTTCATGATAAAAATGCATTTTTCGGATAATAAACCCAATTACAAAGTTTCTTAAAATCGCCTGGACTATTGATTTCTGCAAAAAAAAAATTCACGACAGTGACACTTTAAATATATGCTGAAATACAAGAAATACAAAATAAATCAAACCTTTCAACTGGAGGGTTGCTGATCAATGCTATTATCAAATTCTCAGATTTCTTTTGCAAACTACTGGAAGCTTCATTCGACTTTGTTTTTTCTTGAAAGACAATGAAAAAAAAACCCACAACATTAAAGTGTACTAAAAAGACATTAGTATATGCATAAAAAGAGATTTTTCTCCAATAAATTGTATTATTTTCTGCACAGTGTCCCTCCATTTGTGGTAGGAGTTAAAATGACTAACCGATGCGTGGAGCATCATGGTCATTGAAAAATGTAGGAAGAAAGGTCAGTTGCATTCTGCAGTTACTCCACCTATAGTAGGTGGTATTGTGACTTGCTCAAATTCACAATAACTTTCTAACCATGATGGATGCACTGTGTGGGCCGGGTAACAATTTGTAAGACAATTACTCCACCTATGGAAGAGGGTAATAGGACTGACACATCCTTGTAGTACATGTGTAACCATTCTAGATGCTCTATGTAGGCTACATGGATGACTGCAAGGTACAGTTAATCTAAATAAAGGAGGGCAATGCTCACGCTTGCAGTAGCCATTTTGGTTGGGCTAAGCTGGAATGATAACAGCATGAAGCAATTATTCCATCTGTGGCAGGAAAAATGTGACAGACACATGCCTGCAGTAGTTGTGCAGGTATGCTGGGTACACTATGGGAATGATTCATGGTTGCAGTAGCTGTGCAGCCATGCTGGATATCTGTATGACAGGATCACTCCTATAGCAAGGGATAATGTGACTGGCTCCTGCTGCATTAGTAGTGTAGCTATGCTGGTTAAAACATATAGACTGTGTGACAAAATTAGCCTATAATAGATGGAAACAAGATTAATTGATGTCTGAATTAGCCATCAAGCAAAAATATTGACAGTTTTAACTTGACAGACAGAAAAAGCTCTCCTGGTCCATCTAGTCTGCCCTATTAGTATTCCATTCTTATTATCTTACAGCCCTATTACACCAAACGAAGTCTGACAGATTTTTTCAGCCAAAGTCGAGAACGGATTGTAAACAGAGAACAGGTCATAAAGATAAGGCTGAGATTTCTCCTCTTTTCAAATCCATTCCTGGCTTTGGCTGAAAAAAAAAATCTGTAAAATATTCTGTCAGACATCTTTTGGTGTAATAGGGATTTTAGGATAGATATATGTTTATCCTAGACGTGTATAATCAGTTATTGTACATTTACCAACCACATCTGTGAAGTTTTTTTCCAAGCAACTACTACTCTTTCAGTAAAGTAATAATTTGTGTTGTTTCTGACCTTTGCTGCAAGTAATCTCAGATTGTGCCTCCTTGTTCTTGTCTTTTTATCACGTCCCTACAGACTATAGAGATTTAGATACTTAAAGTGACACTGTCACCCCCTATTTGCATTTTGCCTGCTCTCCACAGGTGTAAAGGGTACATTTTACAGCTTTCATTACTTATTTTATATCACACCTCATGGTGCTCATTCTGGTAAAAATTTGTTTGTATCACCTGTGGATTGGTATATGTGGGCGGGACCTCGCAGCCTTTGTGCCATCGCTCCGCCCCTAGCGCCACTTAGCCCCGCCCCATCCGTGACGTCATCACCACATAGGCCCCGTCCCCTCTGCGGCCATTGGTGTGGGCCTAGAGATTTAGGCTGGCCCTTCCAATGGCTGCTGAGGGCGCGGGGCCTATGTGACGATGTCACAGATGGTGCTAGGGGCGGAGCGGAGTGGTCTCACTAGAGCTCTATACAGTGGGATCACAATCTCCCTCTTCCTTCTAGATTTAACTTTTGCTATACAGCCCAGCATACCAATATATATATATATATATATATATATATATATATATATATATATATATATATATATAGTTTCTAGTAAAGCTACATCATTTTCCATATTACTGACACCGTAAGTCACTGTATGTGCAGAGACATGAATGTGTTGCCCCTCAATGCATACAGACTCAAGATCCTAGTGCTGCAAGGCAACAAGATGAACCCCTGAGCCACCGTGCGGCACCTACCCCAGCCTCAGAGAGCAGAGTGGACCATCTAGGCAAGACAAACATACTGCTGTAATGGATTTGTTTATTATTAAGGTGTATCTTTACACATTATACATATTTTTTTTGTAAACATAGGTGGGGGAAGTACAGTGGTACCTCTGTTCTCAAACTCCTCGGAACTAAAACTGTATTTTTAAGGAAAGTTGACTTTGGTTCTCAAACACTTTTCGGGCACCCAGGCTGGAAGTACTCGGTATTTGAACGTTGTTGCGAGAGTGGATGGTGGGTTGTACCTGGTGAGTTTAGCACTTGTGAGGCTTCACATCCAGTACAGTATAAGATTGCTGGAGTGCATATTAGGGATGTACGATGCACCAAAATATCGATACTACTATCGATATTTCGGGCAAAAAAAAAATGTTCGGTACCAGTATTTCCTGGTATCGATACTTTTATCAGCGGCTAGCTGAGCACCGGCCGTGTTCTCTGTGTGCCTCTTCCTGCTCTCTGGTGTCACCTCCCCTAATCTCCCTCCCTCCGCTCTCGGCGGCGCCAATTTCAAACAGCCGGCACTTTGCGATCGCTTGTGCCAGCTATGAAACTGTGTAGATGCCGATGTCACAACTGACGTAATATTACGTATCTCCCATTTACATCTATAAATTTCTGTATTATCCTAATCCTTAAACCCCTAGAGATTAGCACACTAACTCCCCTTGAGTAATTTGACCAAGTGGAATGAAAACCCTTTTGAATAGAGATAGAAGAAGACACAAAATTAATCCTATGTTTACTGTATGTAGTGAGTTTAAGTATCTGGGAATTGTGATGTCGGCACAAGTAGATCAGTATCCTAAACTAAATTTGATACCACTGTTGGAAAAACTCAGAGGTAAACTGAAGGTATGGAGGGGACCCCCCCTGAGTATTGCTGCTAGACTAGGGATTATACAGATTATCATTTTACCCCAGGTGTTATACATCTTAGCCAATAGTCCGGTATGGTTGGGTAGAGATTGTTGGTCCCAGATAAAAGAGATACGTAATAAAATATGGAGAGAAAAATCAATACGAATCCCATGAGATATACGGTGCTTACCTAGTGAAAAGGGGGGGGGATGAATCTACCTGATTTTGAGCTCTACTTTCTGGCCTCCCAGATGGTTTATATAATCCAAGGGGATAGTTTTGATTTTACAGATTATTGGGAATAAAAAAAAAAAAAATTGTTTCAAGATCTTCCTACCAAATATTTTCTGATATAAAGGGTGCAGTAGGCTTAACCACAAGGTGAAACATATTTTTATTATATATAGGGTTCACTACACCCCTCTTAAGTTGTATCTACTGAAACTAAGAGACCGATAGGTGTGTAAAGTGTAATCACGAAGGGGGGGGGACTTAACTCACTTATTATGGAGATGTCCAAAGTTATATAGATATTGGGGGGGGAGGGAAAATCGTTTAGATATTAAGATAGAGAAAGACCCAAAGGTATGTGTTTTGGGAGAAGGAAAGATTTTACACATAAGAGGGGAGGAGAAAGGAATGTTAGTGGCTAAGAAATGTATATTAAAGAAATGGATTTCAGTAACTCCACTGAATATTGAATATTGGGAGAGAGAAATGAAGAGAATAATGATAATGGAGTATTTTAGGGCACAGAAAAGTGATAAGATCGAAAAGTTTCGCAAAGTACGGGCAAAATGGCCGCAAAGCCAAGACCTGATGATATAGAGAAAAACTGAGTATAGAGATGTGGGGAAGAGGGAAGGTAGAGAGGGAGAATGCCTCCTCCCCCCCCCGAGCAAAAGATACTGTGTAGCACTCAAAAAGGAGATAGTAGATTGATATAAATAATAATGTATGTGATTGTAAACGTGGGATGCACTCCCCGAGAACCGAGGGTATTACATAATAAGGAAGAAAAGGGGATGATAGTATGGAGGGGGCGGGGGTGACTCTGGGAACTGGGGCAGGCTCCCAGTGTCGATTCTTCCTACTGTGGGGCGCTTACCAACCAAGGGGACTGGTCTCAAGGGGTAAATACTAGGGATGGAAGGAATAAAAGTAAAAAAATAAAAAAAAGAAAGAAAGAAATATAACACGACTGTACCTTAGGAGAAGTGGATGGATGGTTACTGGGATAGGTGTATAAATACTGTTGACTCATAGCCACCCCAGGAAGATGCCACTAGGCTACACTATAAATGTGTTCTGGAGTATCGGAGTGAATGAAGAGGAGTCGGGAATAGGGAGAGGGGCCTCTATAAGGTCTGGCTTGCTCGAAGACTCCTTTTATATATGGAAGTTGTAATATATCTATTAAGATTGTTTTTTTTTTTGTTTTTTTTTGGACAAATATATTATATAACAAGCATATGTAATAAGATTACTAGAATTAAATAGGTGTTTCCCCTCCGGGTGGGTATTGAGTTACTGGGTGTTGGAGCTGCCCCACAGGGGATGTGGTGAGAAATCAGGGGGGCCTTAACCAGGTTCTTAGCCAGAGTCCTCCAAACCAATCCTTAGCAAGGAGAGATACGAGAATAGAACATAGATATAATCATAAAAGAAATATCTAGAGGTGTATGGGTCGGAACTCGGGGAGGTGCATCCCATGGTAAAGAATTAATGTGTTGTTTAGGAACTATAGATAAGTAAGAGAAACAAATACATTTTCTTTTACTAATGATGGGAAACTCTAATATATTATATATATATTAAATAAAGAGGATATTAAAAAAAAAATTCCTATGGGAAGACACTGCTCGGTTCTCAAACTGCCTTCCTGAACAAATTAAGTTCGAGAATCGAGGTACCACTGTATCTGCCATAATGGCTTCTATAAGCTAAAAATCATAAACAGCTTGGCTGGATTCACAGGTAGTATATTGGTTCGCACTTATGACAGTATACTTGGCCAGAAAAAGAAGCGGAACCTGGGTAAAAACGTACAATGGAAAGATTTGCACCCTTTCTGTATTTTGGACTCTGTCCTGGCCTTCACCACAAATACTACATGCCAGCTATTAATTGGGTTGTCATGTGACCTTTTCTAATTTTTATCTTTAATTTTATTTAATTAGTTAAAACATTAATATAAAGACGAGCTAATATGACATTGTCTTACGTGGTGTTGGTGTTCGTTCATTATTCTTTGGTCTTGTTGGTAAGAAGGAAGTGTTAATATTTTCAAGAGGAGAGACCCAATCATCCAAATTACGTCTGCTTTCCTCCTCTAACACAAATTTATCTGACAGTCTATATATGAGAGAGAACAGCGTTGTTAAAAGATCAGTAAAAGCACACAATGGGGAGATTTATCAACCTGGTGTAAAGTAGAATTATCTTAGTTGCCCCTAGCAACCAGATTCCACCTTCCATTCTTCACAGATTCTTTGAAAAATGAAAGGTTGAATCTGATTGGTTGCTAGGGGTAACTAAGATAATTCTACTTTACACCAGTTTGATTAATATACCCCAATAAGACCAGTATATAGTTACTTTTTCCCCAAAACTGCTTAGGCTGGGTTCACACTACGTTTTTGCAATCCGTTTTTTTCATTCATTTTTTGAAAAAAAAAAAAAAAAAAAAAAACATGAAAAACTTGTGAAAAGAACGGATGCATTTGTGTGCATCAGTTTTGATCTGTTTTTCTATTGACTTCCATTATAAAAAAAAAAAACTTTAACGTACATAAAAACGTAGTCGACCTCGTTGTGTCCGTTTAAAAAAAAAAAAAAACATTGCAAAAACGTAGTGTGAACCCAGCCTTATTGGCAATAAAGTTTTACACAGAACAAGTTCTAGGACCATTTTCTTAAAGGCTACATTAACAACTGCTACTTTAATGCCCCAGAGCATTCAAATGAAAGAGGTTGTCTTGGGAGCAATAGACAGCCTCCTGCTCCCCATCGCTTACTTACTGTCACTCAAAATTAAAGGAGAATTCCGGGCAAAATCTTTTTTTTTTTTATATGCTCTTAGATAAGCAAAGTTAAACAAATTCCTAATGTAAACTAATTATGGGAAATGCACATATAGTGCAGCGGGTGATCTCTTTAGTTACCATCTACCTCACTCCCTCCCCGTGCTTCCCGCTCATGTGCCTCCCTCCCTCCTTGTGCTGCCCGATGCCGGCTCTTGTGCAAGCCTTCCTCCCTGTGTCCACTCATGTGCCTCCCTCCCTCCCTATGCTGCCAGCTTATGTGCCAGCCTCCCTCATCATGCTGCCCGCTCATGTGCCAGCCTCCCTCATCGTGCTGCGCACTCATGTGCCAGCCTCCCTCCTTGTGCTGCCCGATGCAAGCTCAAGTGCCTCCCTCCCAGTCCCTGCTGCCTCTCTGCAGTAATTGATAAGCGGGACAGAGGCGGCAGGGACTAATAGAGGAAGGCAGGTAAGGAGTGCTCACTCCACTGCATGGAAGCAGGCAGCACGGGCCATCGGGAGAAGGAGTGTCACATGAGCGGGCACCGGGCAGCACAGGGAGGAAGGGAGGCTGGCACATAAGCAGGCACTGAGCAGCACGGGGAAGGAAACTGGCACATGAGCGGGCAGCACAGGGAGGGAGGTTGGCACATGAGCAGACAGCATGGAGAGGGAGGCAGATGAGCGGGCACTGGGCAGCACGGGGAAGGAGGGAGGCACATGAGCGGGCAGCAGGGTGAGGGAGGAAGATGGGAATGAGATAGATGTTAACTGAAGAGTTCACCCGCTGCATGGGAGGGGGCCGGGGATGATTACACTACCTATACTTGTGCACTTCTACATATACTGCCCCTTGACCCTTAAGGCACATACACCCGGGTAGTGGCGTCACATTTTATAGAGAAATTGAAGCTTGAAGCCTGATCTACTAAATTGAGGGAAATGGCACTATATGTGAATTTCCTATAATTTGTGTACATTAGGAATTTGTTTAACTTTGCTTATCTAAGAACATTAAAAAATACATTTTGCCCAGAGTTCTCCTTTAACCCCTTAACGACCGTGGGCGTATATTTACGCCCTGCGGTTGGTAAGGGAGTTCAGAGCGGGCTGCGTGGCGCCGCAGTCCCGGGTGCCACATGTAGCCCGGGACAGCGGCTATTAGTGGGCATGGTCCGATCGCCGTGCCCGCTAATCTGATGCAGCTGTCAAAGTTGATAGCTGCATCAGATTACCTTCCAGAGCCGTTCCCTGGTGTCTAGTGGGGTGCGTCCCGGAGGAGCAATCCACACATCTTTTACCGTCCAGGGTCTGCACCGTAATGGCGCGGATCCTGGCTCGGCACTCTGTTGCGTCCGGCTGCAGCAGCCGGAAGCAATTGAGTGCCTATCTCACCGATCTATGCTCTATATCTATACAGCATAGATCATAATGAGAGATCAGTGTGCATATACTAGAAGTCCCCCATGGGGGCATTTCTGGGCATGAAGGATTAAGCTTTTCTCTGCTTAAAGGTAATCTGTCAGCACCTATTCTTGTTCTGAGGTGCTGACAGTGTGATGAAGGTCTGTGCTCCTAGTGCCGTGTCATACCTTTATTTTTCCGATCGGTGCTGTACTTTGTCAGATCAGTGCTGATCAGTTGTCTTCACAACTGTCAAAGAGGGGGAGTGATTATGTCTTCGTGCCGCACTTTGGCCCGCCTCACCACTACCTCCTCCCAGCTTGCCTTCAATATTCATGGCTTGCGTTCCCCTGGCGACGTCATCTGTAGCTTCCTGGTTCTGTGTACTGCGCGTGCGCTCCCGCGGTGTGATTCGAAGCATGCGCCGTAGTGCGTCGGAGCGGCACTGAGGGAAGCCATTGAGGGCATAGACACTACGGCGCATGCGCGAATCAGGCCACGGGAGTGTGCACTATACACAGAACAAAGAAGCGACAGATGATGTCGCCAGGAGGCTGGGGGAAGGGCGCCATGAATATTCAATACAAGCTGGGAGGAGGTAGTGGTGACCCGGGCCAAAATGCGGCATGAAGTGCGTCACGAAGACATCATCACTCCCCCTCTTTGACAGTTGTGAAGACAAACTACAGCACCGATCAGAAAAATAAAGGTATGAGACGGCACTAGGAGCACAGACCTTCATCACAATGTCAGCACCTCAGAACAAGATCAGGTACTAACAGATTCCCTTTAAATCACCTGAAGGAGTGACAACATCGATCAGCCGACATCGTTCATGTCCACTGATCGTTGTGTTCTATTACACAGGACAATTATCGTCAGTAATAGGGCCTTAACTGAGGGAGGAAAAGGAAAAAAAAGCCAGCACATCCATCCCTTTCTAAGGTCACCTTATCATGGTGGGATAATAAACACTATTTGATCAAATGGTATGCTTAACTAATTTTTTTTGTATAGCAATTCAAACATTTCAATATTATACATATTTAAAGGGGAACTCCAGATAAGAAAAACTTGTTTTTTTTTATAAAAAGTACATTAAAAGTTATATAGATGTGTCTATATAATGTATTATCGAATCTGTACGGTTCTGCCACACTGGTAGCTGATAGAAATCCAGGAAGTGAAAAAAATGGCCTTTGTGCCAATTCACATTGTCTCCTGCTCCCACTGCTCTCCCACCTTAGGAGACAAATCTTCCATGCCTCTGTCTCACATTGTGTGTGTTTGCTGAGGACAGGCTGATGATGCAGACAGGGGGCAGGGCGTTATCTCACAGGAGGCTTGGCTGAATCCGCAATCCCCTGAGTGATTCACCATCTCTGACCAGCCAGAAGCAGGTGTAGCACTAATTTAACTGATTGTGATGGGTGGGGGACTGTGATGATCAGTTGAGGGAAAGCATTGCATTCTGGGAACTGCTCAACCAGGAAGGACAGAAACACAATACAGAACAAAAAAAACAAAAACCTGGAGTTCCCCTTTAAGCATGTGCTGTTGTACTTTTTATGTTTATGTCCTCCTAAACATCCTCTTAGTCAAAAGTTACTGATCGTACTGGTTCTTACTACCAATGCCTGCCATGATCTTGTGTGGCAGTGCACTTCATTTAATAGCTGTCAAGCAAATCCCACTAATTCGCGCCATCAAAATCTATGGAGCAAACGAGTGAGATATTCCTTCCATTCCTTCCAAAAAAAAACTTTATAAATTTATGTTAGTGGAGCTGTGGTTCTTGAAATAAAGTAAAACTATAAACAATTATTGGCTGCATCCCTAAAGGGGCTCTTTAGGATTAGAAAAAAAAAGTACCTGCTTTCTAACAGAATCAGCACCACTCTTGTCCGCAGTTTGTGTGTAATACTGCAAATACATTTCATTGAAGTGAATGCTTTCATACTACACACAACTAGAGGACAGGCGTGGTGCGGTTTGTGGAAGAAAGCAGCTATTTTTTTTCTAATCCTGGGGAAGCCCTTTAACCCCTTCCCTCCTGGGCATATTTTCGTTTTTGCGTTTTCGTTTTTTCCTCCTCGGGTTTCAAAGGCCGTAGCACTTGCATTTTTTCACCTACAGACCCACATGAGACCTTATTTTTTGTGCAACTAATTGTACTTTGCAATGACAGACTTAATTTTTGCATAAAATATATTGTGAAACCAGAAAAAAATTATATGCACAGTGAAATAGAAAATAAAACGTAATATTTTTTTATTTGGGGTGGTTTTGTGATTACACCATGCGCCATATGGTAAAACTGACTTGTTATGCATGTTCCTCAGGTTGTTACAATTACAACGATATGTAACATGTATAACTTTTATATTATTTGATGGCTTGTAAAAAATCTAAACCTTTCAAAAAACGAAATGTTCTTTAAAATCGCTCTATTCCCATGCTTATAACGCTTTTATCCCTTGGTCTATGTGGCTGTGTGTGGTGTCATTTTTTGAGCCATGATGTGTACTTTCTATCGGTACTTTACTTACGTATATGCAACAATTTGATCGCTTTTTATCACAACTTTTCTGAATTTGATGCGACCAAAAATGCACAATTTTGCACTTTAGGATTTTTTTTGCGCTTACGCCGTTTACCATGCGAGATCAGGAATGTGATAACTTAATATTTCGGGCGATTCCGCACGCGGTGATGTCAAATATGTTTATTTATTTATTTTTATTTATAAAATGGGAAGATTGGGTGATTTAAACCTATCAGGGAAGGGGATTTTTTATTATTAAAAACACTTTTTTTTTCACTAACAGTAATTAGAAGCCCCCTGGGGGACTTCTATATACACAGCACTGATCTCCCATTGAGATCAATGCTGTGTATATAATAGAGCACCGATCTATCAGATCGGTGCTCTATTATAATGGTCTGCTGCAGACCATCTGAATAGATTGCAGAGGCGGGATCAGCGTCATTCCGACGCTGAGCCCCGGCCAGCTAAGTACCCCGGATCTCCCTCCCCCGTGATCGCATCGCGGGGATGGAAGATCCAGCCACTAGACAACCAGGGAGAGGGGGACACAAGACAATTAGAGGCAGCTGTCATGTTTGACAGCTGCATCTAACTTTCCTAATTAGTGGGCGCGGCCGATCGGCGGCACTCGCTAATAGCCGCGGTCCCGTGCTGCAGGAAGCAGCCAGGATTGTGGCGGTTCAGAGCGGGGCCACTTCGCTGTCCCTCTCTGAACCTCCTCACCCCTTCACAGGACGTGCCGGTACAGGAAGGGGTTAAAATGTTAAATATATGCTAAATTACAAACCTTTCAGCCGCGGTGCTGCTGATCAATGGTGCTTTCACATTCCTAGATTTCTTCGGCAAGCTACCAGGAGCCTTATTTGATTTTTCTTAAAAGGCAAAAAAAAAAAAAAAAAACACACAAACACAAATTGAACTAAAGTATACAAAAAAACCACATTAGTATATGCATTTTTAAAAAAAGGTTTTCCTAAATAAATTTTATTATCCGTTTGTCAAGTTGCATATTTTATTTAAGGGGCTGTCCGGGATTTTTCAATAGACTAGCATTGTATTGACTTCTGTGGGTGTTTCATATTGTACATATACTTCTATTTTTTATTTAGTGAGTCATCAGGTGGGTGGGGTTATGCATCCATATTTACTTCACCTCACCTCTGTAGGAGGAGCAAACATCTGAGGCCAGTAGAAACTGCAGCAGTATGGGCAGCAGGACATAAAGGAGACCAGGAGCTAAAAGCTATGTTATGGGTGGCAAAGAGGTTAGCCATGTTGCATTGTAGTCTTGGTGTCCTGGGAGAACAGCTGCATGTATGTCACCCAATGTCTGCATGGATTTTATCACACTCTCCAAAACACTGTGAGGTCCAATCTCTGTACAGCACTGCACAATAGGTTGGAGCTATATCAATAAATGAACTATGGGAGGGTGATTTATCAAAACTTGCGCATAGGAACCAGTCAGCTTCTAGGTTTTATTTTTAGAGGCCTTTTTAAAAATGAAAAAAAAACAAAAAAAAACAATCTGATTGGTTGCTATAAGCAACTAGTCCACTGCTTCTCTGCACAGACTTTGATGAATCTCCCCCTATATTGTTGCTATTAAGCTGTACAGGTATGTTAGGACAGTGCTGCTGCTGTCTGTAATATGGAGAGGAAAGATCATACTTCCCCTCATGGCAGTCACCATTCTAACTATTTCTTGCTGAGGTAAACTTGTAACACAATCCTGGCTCATTGAAACCCACCCACCTGCAGGATGGCTACAGATAAAAGATTAAAAAAACTAGTTTATTTAATAACATAAGTAATTGGCAGACACTCAGCCACCATGCTCAGTTATTAAAAACATGTTAAAAAAAAAAAAAACCTTCTTATGTCCCATGCAACCCAATCTTGTGCCAATAAATACTACAGCTCACAGTGCAAAAAATAACCCATCATACTTCTCCGTAGATGAAAAAATGAAAAAATTTGAAAGCAATGGGTTTTTTTTTTGTCTTTTAACTTAGGTTTCTACTGACCTGCAGAATAAAGAAAACATCACTTTTAAAGGAGAAGTCCGGCGGGAAACTAAAAAATCATTACGGGCAAGGGGTGGGGGTTAAATGAAAACAGGCTATGCTTACCATTCCCAGAGCCCGCGCTGCACTGCATCAGGGAGCTCCGGGACCCCGCCGGCTGTCATTTTCACCCTAGTTCCAGAAATGTCACAACCCAGCTGACACGTCACTGAAGAGCAGGATTAACCCCACTTAGCCAATCAATGACTGCAGCGATGACCCGCCCCAGTCACCGATAAACTGGCTGAGCGGGGCGCCCATTAGACGGGTCTTAACATAGCTGGCTGGGAGCTCAGAAGACAGCCGACAGGATCCAGGAGCGGAACGCAGCTCTGAGCAAGGGCCAGGGCATGTGAATGTAACTTGTTTAATGATTTTTTTAGTTCCCCAATAGACTTCTCCTTTGATGCAAAGTGAACGAAGTAGAAAGAAGATGCATGTTCTTCCCCATCCCCACAAACTTCATTTTGAAAAATATAAGAGTTTATGTCTCCTAGAATGCAAGGAGTTACAAATTTGCCAAATATCTTCTACAGGTGAAGAGGTTAAACCCACCTTGGGCTTAGCAGAAAAACACTGGTAAATGACAGGAGGACAAGATGCAGCCTGTTAGGGGTAAAGTCCTGACAGACTGCACCTTAAAGGGGTATTCCAACTCAGCTCTTTCCGGAAGCTCCAGAGAATGAATATAGCCGCAGGTCACATACCATATCCACGGCTCTATTCAAAACACGGCTCTATTCAAAACAAAGGAGGCCGATATGAAAATCGTACGGAGGTCGGAACCACGACCTCTTACTTTTACAATTTAGTTGGAATATCCCTTTAACTTATTTTACAATTATTTCTAACATTCTGTTCTCCCTTGGTCATTATGATATACTACGAAGTGCTGAATTATGTGGGAAAATGGGGTATTTTAACTTTAATTAGCACAAGGCCACAACATAACATTTAAAGTGTGACAGTCATTTAAAACATTTTTGCATAAATCAATAGTACAAGTAATTTTAAGAAACTCTGTAAGAGGTTTTATTATTTTAAAGGGCCCCCCCTCCTCATGTCTTATTTGTTCATTGTCAGGCAAAGTTGTCTACTGTACATTACAGAGAAGCAAAGTGAAAACGGATTTGCTATGTCCATTATAACCTATGGAGGAGGGAGGAGCCAAGGGGGATGAGTAAGCAGGACAAGTAGCCCTGCAATTTAGAGACTGTCTGGGCACAAAGAACGTCAGACTGCTCAGTGCTGGTCTGGAAACTTGGTGAGATAACATTGCAGGATGTTGTGCTGTGCTGGCTGCTATACACGGCTATTTCTCTCCTCTTCTCGCTTACTCCTTGACCCGTTTTGATCCTTTTCTTTGTTTATGGAAGTCAATGGAAAAATGGATCCAGACTGATGCACACAACTGCATCCATTTTTCCCCCCATAAAACAGATATGTTAAACGGACAGCAAAAACAGTGTGAACCTAGACGTACAGAGGAAAGATTTGCACCTTTTTCTGTATTTTGGACCCAGTCCTGGTTTTGAATACAAAATACTACATGCTAGCCTTAAAATGGGTTGTCACATGATCAATTATTTTAGTTTAGTTACTAAATTAGTTATAACATTAACATAAAGCAACACTATTATGACATTGTCTTACTAGGCACTGGTGCTTGATCTTTTTCTGGACTTGACGAGGAAGTTTTTTTCTTTTTATCAGGAGAGAGCAGATCATCAAAATTACAGCTACTTGAATTCTCTAATACAAATTCATCAGCTGGTCTATATTAAAGAGAGAACTTATTGTTAAAAGATCACACACTACAATAATGACCAGGACATTAATACCACAACACCCCCACCCCCACCCCACTGTTACAAATAAACATCTCCAATACAGTTTTCCCACAGAGACAGTTGTAGGACAGTGTTAACATTTGAAAAAAAAATTTTGAGGCCCCAATGCACTCACAATTAAAAATCAAGCAGCTATGGAAAAACTGTTTTGTCTTTTTTGGCTTTAAATAATCACATGAATTTACTCATTCTTGAATATATAATACACTGCAGTACAGATCTATAAGGCACACTGGTCACACTTTGCATCTAGCGCAGTCTGTCCAGCTTCTGTAGCCAGCAGATGGTTGTCCTGCACCTTCATTTCCCATTGCTACCATTGGCACACCACAATCGATTTGCAGGGTAATTATGGAAAACTTTCTGTCACTCACCTAAATGCCACAGATGCCTTTGACCCCAGAATTTATGGGGTTACATGGCTGAGAGGGAGGCCGCTTGTGACAGTGGCCTACCTATCACAGCTGTGAATCTCACAGATCTGCACGGGAACAGCCCCAAGGATGAAGGTAAGAGACATACTTTCATCCTCAGCGCCTTGTGGCAATAGGGAGATATCAGCAGGTTAGATCCGTCTAACCTGCTGGTAGTTCCTGTTTAAATAAAATAAATTCCTGCAACTCTTAACGTGCAAAGGTGCATTTGTGAAACCTACCATCAGCTACAAAGAATAACGATAAAAACAGAGGCATGCCCACCAATGCAAAAAACAAAGTGAAATGCAAAACTCTGCTGTTGCTGTAGTAAAATGTATTTTGACGGTTGCTAGGGCGCAGGGAGGAAAAGTTATCCGTTTTCACTGCATGTCTGTGTATACAGATCACATGGGCTGTTATAGTTATACAACCGTAAAAAAAAAAATATATAAAATAAAAAATATATATACACAACCTTAAAAGTCTACATGCTCAATCCTTCAAACATCCTATTGATACAAATATTTTAATTTGTAATATACATTATGCGTAGGCATCCAGTGCTCAGGCAATGAAATAAGGCTAGGTTCACACTGCGTTTTGGCAATCCGTTTTTTTTTTTTTGCAAAAAGCGGATGAAAGAAACGGATGCATTTGTGTGCATCCGTTTCCCATTGACTTCCATTGTAAAAAAACGTTTTTGTACGTTTTTGTGTCCGTAAAAAAAAACAAAAAAAAAAAAACCGGATCCATTTTTTTTCATCAGTTTTTTTGCAAAAAAAAAAAAAAAACGGATGAAAAAAAACGGATTGCAAAAACGCAGTGTGAACCTAGCATAACAAGAAATATAAGATGGAATAAATAAAAAGGTAAAACGTAACACAATTACCCTTGAGCACTAATTTTAGCCGCCAATTCTATCTAGGGCCAAAAGCAAGGTAGATTTTTTTATTTTTTTTTTATAGTGACAATTACTCCCCAGCCCCCAATAGAAAATCACTAGAGCAGTGATTTCCTATGGACTCCTCATCTCTGCTCATTTGCATACTGAGCGCACAGAGGAGCGGGTGGCGATTTCTCTGCGTCCTAGAGATATGCAGCAGAATGTTTCGAAAGAGAAACACACTGGTGAGAGAACGTTCTCAGTGGCCTCTTCTCCCAGCTAGCTCTAGCAAATCAGTCAGGGTCTGAACTTTGACCAGAATTAAGCCTCTGAGTAATCAGGGTGGTCTGCTGGCAATTAATAAAAGATCCCACCCTATCTGTGGAGAGAGATAGATCTGCCAACACAGCCCCCAGAACTCAGAGTCAACTGTAAGTACCCCGAAATGGCACAGCTGTATAGAGTATATCAAATGTAGTTGTGAAAGGAAAGCCTGTCAGTATTTCATGCTGCCTGAAACACAGTAAGGCTAGGCCCACACTTCGTTTTTGCAATCCGTTTTTTTTTTTCTTTCAAAAAAACAGATGCATTTGTGTGCATCCGTTTTGATCCGTTTTTCTATTGACTTCCATTATAAAAAACAAAAAACGGTGATGGATATGTTTACATATGCGTTTGAAGTCCATGAATGACGCAACCATTATAGTCTTAGTCTGAAACCAGACAAGGATCCCCTGTAGTATGGCTCTTATAGGCCTATATCCTTGTTAAACTTAGACTATAAAATTCTAACAAAGATGCTGGCAAATAGATTAAATAGCTATATGACGGAAACCATTCATAGTGACCAATCGGGATTCATCCCCGGCCGATCCACATCTGATAATATTAGAAGAGTGCAGGCAGTTGTACAGGTGGGGGGGCAAGGGGGGAGGAGTGGGCCTTCGACTCTGTGGAATGGGACTATTTGCTAGAAGTCCTCCGTAGGTTCGGTCCAAACTTTATTAAATGGGTGTCCATCATTTATCGGTCACCTAAAGCCCGGATAATGGTAAATGGCATTTTCTCCGCTTATTTCCCATTGTCTCGGGGCTCACGGCAGGGCTTCCCTCTGTCGCCCTTACTATTCGCTCTGGCTTTGGAACCCATGGCTCTCAGGCTCAGGCATCACCCACTGTATAGGGGAGTAGTGGTTGGAGATAGAGAGGACAGAATAGGCTTATATGCAGACGACACTATCCTCTTCATGTCATCACCTAGAGAGACTCTGCCGCTGGCTATTTCACTTATCAATACCTTCGGCAGATTCTCTGGCCTGCCCATCAATTGGTCAAAATCGGTTTTCATGCCCCTGTGTCCAGAAGGATGGTCAGATAATGAACAGGGTTTGCCGGTGGTGGAATGTTTTAAGTACTTGGGGATAGTAATATGCCGCCGTTATTCACAGGACTTGCAGAGGAACGTTCTACCCTTACTGGATCATGTCAAACAGAAATTCAAAATCTGGTCGACTTTGCCCTTGGCAGTCCCTGGTCGTATAAATCTCATTAAAATGGTAATCCTACCTAAGTGTCTCTACACTCTGGAGCATTCCTCTGCACCAGTCCCTATGAGTTTTTTCGGCAACTCCACTCACTATTCCCTTCTTTTGTTTGGGGGGCATCCAGATCCAAGATTAATCTACAGACGCTACAAAGACCCAAACAGTACGGAGGTATGTCCCTCCCGGATGTGTACCTGTATTATTTAGCAGGCCAGGTGTGTTATCTCAGTAAATGGGCAGAAGCTGGAATCCTCCCGAATAGAGAACACCATTTAGCACATTTTCTGGATCTGAAACATCTTTGGCCTGTCCTTGAGGGAGGTCTTATTAGACCGGCTAAACTGTTACCATTGCATAAGTTGGCCCACCAGGTCTGGGAAGCAATCAGAAAACTGACACAATATAGCGACACAATGTTGGACACCCCTATTTGGTACCACCCCCGTCTTTTCCACTTCTCTGAAAACCTAGAACCGCGATTCTGGATAGGGAAAGGGGTATGTAAATTAGGTGATGTGTGTGATGCCCGAGCATTCTTCTCCTTTCAGCAATTCCAAGACAAATATGACCTTCCTAGGAGCTCTATGTTCCGTTACCTGCAACTTAGACATGCCTTTCATGCCCAGTTCCCAGGCCCTCACATGCCCTTCTCCAATTACCCACTGATAGGTGTGTTTAAGTCCCAAGGACCTAGAGGTTTAATCTCTGCACTATACTCATTCCTGATACAAGCGAGAATAGAACTTAACCCTGTACTGGCAGGAAATAAATGGAAACAATGTATAGGTGATCTGGATGACGAGGAGTGGTCTGATGCTCTGTCCTCTCACCTCCATGTATCACCAGCCATTAATAATAAGTTAATTCAGTTATTTATCTTACATCAAAGTTACTTGACACCAGTTCGGATGTTTAGGATGGGTAGATACCCCTCAATGGAATGCCACAGATGCAGATTTGCTAGGTCTGATTTTTGGCATATGATATGGGAATGTCCGGCTGTTTTAGACTTTTGGCGTGCAGTAGTGAACTACTTGACACAGATGATAGGTATAACTGTACCCTGCACGCCTAAAATTTGCATACTTGGACTCCTAGACGAAGAATCCTGGCCACATTACAACAGAATATTTTTGAGGGAATCCTTATTTATGGCGCGGAAAGTCATAGCTATGAGGTGGATGGATATCAGACCCCCCACATTAGGTAAATGGATCAAACTCACTAACTCTACTCTTTCATATGAATACATCGGGAGGCATTTATTAAGTCCGGGGTTTTTTTACGCCGGACGTAAAAATGCCCCCGCAGCTCCGGCGCTACGGAGATTTATGTAGAGGCGGACTGCCTCTACATAAATCGCGTGCGCGCCGTTGCGCACCGCCGAAAACCTACGCCAGCTGAGGACTGGAGTAGGTTTTCGGCATACATTTTGGCGGAACGGATGATAAATCGCGCGGACTCTGAGTCCGCGCCCTCCGTTCCGCCCACTCTCCGCCCCTTTTCCGCCCCCTGGCGTACTCGGCGGAAAGTGCCGATTTGCGAATATTTTATTTGCAAATCCGCCATTTTTGCTTAAAAAAAAAAGACGCAAATCGGCACTTTCCGCCGAAAATCATCCATTCGCCGGATGATACATGTGGCCCATAGTGTTTAAACACAGAGGTTGTGCCGGCAAATTTAAGAAGGTATGGGGCTGGTGGTGTGATTCACCGTTGACGGCTTTTCGACCAAATAGGTTCGCAGGGATGGATAATAATACCTACCCTCACCGAGAGGAATTGACTAATGTACTCACGGTGTGTGCACTTGTGAAGCGGACCTGAACTTGTTCTTATAGGTCTGTGAAGGCATCCGCGGACCCAGTGCTGATAGTTAGCAACCTGTTGTATCCCTCTATGTTTCGCTTACCATTCGTCTCAGTTCACATAAGAATGCCTTATCCTGATGTATGATTACGTATCGCAGATGTTGTTTTACATGTTTTCATCTCTAAATGTCATCATATTCTATATTCTGGAACGGTTTGCATTAACATTGTGCGTTACTTATGTGAAATGTGTACACCCTTCAATAAAAAGAGTTAAAAAAAAAAAAAAAAGAATCAAAACGGATCCTTTTTTTCTGATGGATACAAAAGTAGTGTGAACTCTGCTTTTGTGTCCGTAAAAAAAAAAAAAAACGGATCCATTTTGATCCATTTTTCTTATAATGGAAATCAGTTGAAAAAGGGATCAAAACGGATGCACACAAATGCATCAGGTTTTTTTTTCATCCATTTTTTCCAAATACCGGATGAAAAAAAAAAAAATACAGATCGCAAAAATGCAGTGTGAACCTAGCCTAAGGGCCCTATTCCACCGGACGATTCGTTCGCATAATCGTTAACTATCTTAAACGACCACTATTGCAAAAGACCTGAAAACGTTCACTCATTTCCATGGAGCGATAATCGTTACTTATGATCGTATTTGCGATCGTTTTTTTCTTCGCTATTGCGTTCGTATCTACTGCGAACCACCGAACGATGTCTTATTCAATGCGAACAATTTGCGAACGAGCAACGATAAAAATAGGTCCAGGTCTTATAAAGCGATCAACGATTTCTCGTTCGTTCGTTAATCGTTAACTGCATTTCAACTAAACGATTATAGTTTAGATTCGGACGATTTAACGATAATCTGAACGAATTGTCCGGTGGAATAGGGCCCTAACAGCAGCAGATTTCCTTTAACAGAGCAAATGCAGAGGAAAAACTGCATTTCTTTTCTTTCATGTTTCACCAATACTATTTTTCCCACAGACCACATGCTATCATGTACTGAAAAAAACAAGAGGTAAATGTATACATACCCATGGTCAGGGAATGTTTCATGTAAATCATTGGTAATATTTGCACAAAGAACCTCATCTAAAGCTTCCGGCTGTTTTAAATGCTCAGCATTAGGCGTGACGTCTTCTGATGTTTTTGATACTTTATTTTTGAAGACATTATTTACTGCAAATGTTGAATCCTTGAAGTTTAACCTGCATAATAAAAATGACCACATTTTAATTCGGTAATTTGGGTGGGTATACATTTTATAATTAAGTTTCTATAGGAAGTTGTACCTTAAGTCCAGTAGAAAAGAATTAATAGTTTAAAAAACTAGGTTCATACTGGTCCTGTGGCTCCTTTCAGGAAGCTTTGTACCAAGTTCCCTTTATTTTGCAGGATCTGAGTGGACAAAAGTTTTCATGTCCACCCAAATTCTGCAGAAAAAGGCTCTAAAGGGAGCCCCAGTGGAGGTTTGAACCTTGCTTCTAGGGCCCTATTACACCAACAGATGTCTGACAGATTATCTGATAGATTTTTTTCAGCCAAAGCCAGGAATGGATTTGAGAAGAGAAGAAATCTCAGTCTTTCCTTTAGGACCTGTTCTAATTCCATTCCTGGCTTTGGCTGAAAAAATCTGTCAGACATCTGTTGGTGTAATAGGGCTCTTAGTCTGTTATAGAGCTGGGCGATATGGCCAAAAAATGAAATCTCGATTTGTTTTTAAATTTTGGACGGTTCTCGATTTTAAATCTCGATTTTTTTCTTTTTGCTAAACAAACAGAACATTTTTCTCAGATACTATTTTAATGATGTTTGAGACAACAACTGTATTGCTTCCCACTGTAACAGTGCTCACCATGTAGTAGACAAGCCCCCCCATGTCCCCATATAGTATAGGAGATCTTCTTTGTGCCTCCATCTAGGTAGAGTGTAGTAGTGGAGGTATAGTGGATATAGGGTGTAGTAGTAGTACAGGTAAAGATGAGGGGTGTTTTAGTAGTACAGATGAGGAGGATTAGTAGTACAGATATCGATGTGTGCTGTAGTAGTACAGGTATAGATAAGGGGTGTAGTAGTAATATAGGTATAGATGAGGGGTGACTGGGGGAAACTGAGGGAGCTGAGGGACACAGGGGGACTGGAAAGACACTAGGGGACTGGGGCATCTGGGGGGGGGGGGGGGAAGACACAGGGTGACAGGAGCAGACACCAGGGGACTAGACTCACCCGCTTGCTGTCGCCGCGGGTAACTGCGGCGGCAGCGAGCGGGGAACAAGGAGCAAACAAGCGCACATAGCGCTTGTTTGCTCCTCACTGTCGGCCCGTGTAATAGGGCCTTAACTGTAGGGAGGGCCTCATCAGTGAGCCCCCCCCCCCCCCTAGATGCTGGTAAGGTACAGCAGGGCAAGCAGTTTTCCCTGGCTGAAACATACTCCAATTTAGTAACATTATTCACTTTTTTTTGTACTTATTTCAAAAAGACACTGTTGCAATTTTTTTTTTAAGAATTCAACTGGGGCTGTGATCGCAAGCAGTGTTGCAATATCCAAATTTTTTTTTACGTTTTCCCATTTAAATCAATGTTATACATATGGCCACTAGAGATTAGCGAATTTGCCGAAGTTGGGGTTTGTACGAACCTTAACTATCGGCTTCTGATTCCCGCTGTCTGCAGCCTCCGTGAACAGGGTGGATACAGCCTAAGGACCGCCTGGAAAACTGGGATACAGACTATGCCAATGTCTGTATCCCAGTTTTCCAGGCAGTCCTTAGGCTGTATCCACCCTGTTCACGGAGGCTGCAGACAGCGGGAATCAGAAGCCGATAGTTCAGGTTCATACAAACCCGAACTTGGGCAAATTCGCTCATCTCTAATGGCCACTAGGTCTTCACTGCGCATTTAAACAGCTGCTGTGCGTCCACATTCAGAAGAGGATAATACTGGGGGTGCTCGCATTGTATGGTCCTATCGCATAGCTGATAATATAATGATTTCCTATGGAAAATTTGCTTTGGTTTAAGAGTGGATTTGGATTACAAGCATGGTCGCGGAACGAATTATGCTCATAATCCAAGGCACCACTGTATATAAACAAATAAACAATAGAAAATGTTTACTATGTGTGGAAAGCATAATAAAGAAGTTACATTTTTTTAATTACTAGGAAAAAAAACAACTTTTTGATGATATTCTAATTTATTTAGATGCAGTTGTAGGAAAGATAAAAATGACTCCGATGGCCCCTTAAAGCCATCCAGCTAGTATTTACTCTGCTTCAGATGTACTTATAACAAGTCACTAGTCACAGAGTAACGTGGCAGAGATCAGAAAACAGCTGGAAAAACCTAAGCATGAGGAAATCTATAACGCACTGGCCATGAAGACCTCAGGATCGGGGTGAGTGGTGAGATCTAGCTGTCAGAGTTGTGCAAAGCTGGACAGACAGCCATCCTGATGAAGAAATGGTAGCATTGAATGCTCACAAAATGTGCTTAGACAGCGAACAGAGAATGTTCCCTGGGACAAAACATGATGCAAATGGACAAAGGGCAGAACTTAGATGAGAGCAACAAAAAGAAAAGTACCACCACTGAAAAGAGGAGACAATCAACCAAAAGGAAGCTATGTATCCAGACAGCCAGAGAAAGAGCACAAAAGACTTCCGGAAGGACAAATGTCTGACCCAGACCTAGGCTGGGGCCATAGGAAACATGGGAGAATGCAAGCAAGGGTCCATGGGCAAGCAGTTGGGGTGGCAGGCAACATCTGACAGGACCAAGAGGAGTCCTTGTAAAGACTGTTTCAATGTACAAAAAGACAAAAAAGGAAGGAAGGAAGGAAGGAAGGAAGGAAGGAAGGAGTACATTGAGAAGGGATCTGGTAGATGCCAGGTAGAGCTTAAAGGGGTACTCCACTAAAAAAACATTTTTACACACATTTCTACTCCTTTCCCCAACATATACATAACTCACATATGGATAAATCTGGATGATATGGATGAATCTGTTCTGCTGTTTTCAGCCACTTTTCTGCTCTCAGCTGCTGCCCAGGAAGTTCTGTAGGTTGTATTTTTACTATTACTGTTGTCCCATCTTATCTGAACAGGTGTGAGGTGGAGAGGTTTATAGGATGAGATATACAGAGATAGCAGGAAATGGAGAGACAGAAAAGGGGGGAGAGTGAAGTGTGAGAGGAAGACAGAGTGAGGCGTTAGTGCACACTATAACTCACCCTGCTTTCCTAGGTGCAGACACATCTTCAACTCATCCTAATTCCTGTGAGTGGCTATAGTTCTGGCTACTTTCTAAGATTGGTTTATGAGCACCTGAGTAAGTTTGGGTGGTTATCAAGAAGTGCATTATTATCGCTCTCTCTGTATACTTGCATCCCTCTATGTCTATTCTCTGCCTATCACTTTTCACCTCACTCTCTGTCTCTAACTTCATCCTCCCCCTTTCTCGGTCTCTTTATTTCCTTCTATCTCTGTATATCTCAATCTCTTTTTGTCCCTGTCTCCATGCTGTTATAACATCACAATTATCCAGCGGTGATGAAAGCATGTGCAGGAATAACATATAAACTTGTAAGTATATACTAGAAGATTACATGCAGCGGCACTTCATCTTAAAAGCTTCATCTTTATTGTATCCAAAAACACAAAACAGGACGTAGAGGAACGCACACTCCCTGCAAACTGTTTTGCGCCATCATGCATCAAGGATGCCTTGAGAAAGTGTTTGGTAGTGCGAAACAGTTGGCAGGGAGTGTGCGTTCCTCTACGTCCTGTTTTGTGTTTTTGAATACAATAAGGATGAAGCATTTAAGGTGAAGTGCGGCCGGTATGTAATCTTCTAGTATATACTTATATACACCTATGCGTTTAGCTGAGCACCACCTTCAGCACTGATGAGATCTGATTGCACACCTGGCTGAGCACAAATGCCTGGGACCAGTAGTGCTGGTGAGATAGCTAACTGTGAACATATTAACTTATGTCCTTCTGTTTCATTCACACAGGCAGGCATCCAGCTTTCCCAGGTGCTGATAAGTCACTGTGCCATGTTTACATTCCCTCTACAGGCTGAGGCTGGAGGGGCTGTGGGGTGTCTGTTGTTTGATACATGATATGATCCTGGGCTGATCTTATTGGCCTCATTGATGTGCGGAGGTGGGGAGTGGGCTGTCTTAGCAGCAGGGGCATTACTGAGGGGGCTGGTCTGCACTCAAGGAAAGCTGGCCTCAGTAGTTTTATACCTCACAAGCAAACACAATATGAAACAAGTGAAGAGAATGTGGATGTGCTCCTCCCCTATTCAGCTCCCCGTTAAGACCAGCAGGGTCTCCCTTTAGCGTGTCGCTCACCAGGAGGGGTCTGTTGGTATGGGGGGAGCACTTTGCAGCAGTCTGGGTGACCCTTGCGGCCCGATGATCGTTGAGCAAGGGCTGCAAGGACATAGTTACCGATGTCCTTGCAGCATCATACCTTACCTGGCTGCAGGGCTTGTCCTCCGCGCTGTCTTCCTCCCCGGGTCCCCCGCGCTCTATCTTCTGAATGGCCGGTCAGCTGACAGTGCTCCGTCAGCTGACCGGCCATTCAGAAGATAGAGCTCGCGGGACTCGGGTATGAAGACAGCGCAGAGAAGAAGCCCTGCAGCCAGGTAATGTATGATGATGCTGCTGTTTCTTCTCAAATTGTCGGTCGCCCGCCGCACACCGCTATTCAACTGTAGCGATGCGCGGTGGGGGAACGATGATTTTAGGTCTGGCCCTAATTGAACGATCAGCCGATGACACGATCATTGGCTGATCGTTCTCTCTATTTCACCGAACGATAAATCGGCCGAATCAGGCCAAATGGGGCCGATCCGGCAGATTATCGTTACTGTGGAATAGGGCCCTTAGTCTCAGAGATGCAGAGGAGTGGCCAGCATTCATTTAACCGCTTGCCTTCTTGGAGGCTAGAGGTTGTTGGCAGCTCTGCTGTTCGCCCTGCTCACTGGGGGAACAGGGAGACATGATTGTCTATGTAACCCACCTAAAAGGGGAGAGAAAGTTAAAAGTTAAAAGTTGTCTGCCTCCAACTTAAACTAAGCTAAAACTGATGGCTCAGAGCCTGCAGGCGGGGTATAGCCTGGATGGGAGTAGCTAACTCTTTTTCCTTTGTTTAGTGTCACCAGCCTATACCCACTGTCTTGTGTCCCTTAATAATATGGGCAAGAAATAGGGGACATCACTCAATGGAGAGGTTCCTAATAGTGTATCAAGAGGTGCTGAGAGTCATACTTCTACCAATAAAATATTGTTGACCCAACCCAAGTATAGCCCATTTAAAAAAAAATTAAAATTTAACGCTTTAACCCCTTAAGGACCGGGCCTGAAATGGCCTTAAGGACCGGAGCAAATTTTATGAATTTGACCAGTGTCACTTTATTCATTAATAACTTCGGGATGCTTTTACCTATCCGGCTGATTCTGAGATTGTTTTCTCGTGACATATTGTACTTCACATTTCTTGTAAATTGGAGTCGATACTTATAACGAATCTTTATGAAAAAACCCAAAATAGCGTGAAAAATTGTGAAAAAATGCATTTTTCCAACTTTAAAACTTTTCTGCTTATACAGAAAATGGTTATACCACATAAATTATATATTAAATAGCATTAGCAACATGTCTACTTTATGTTGGCGGCATTTATTAAACTATATTTCATTTTTTTTAGACAATAGGAAGCTTAAAACATTAGCAGCAAATTTCCAAATTTTCAGTAAAATTTCAAAATCAGATATTTTTAGGGAACTGTTCAGGTTTAAAGTGTATTTGAGGGGACTGTGTGTTAGAAAGCCTCACGAAGCACCCCATTTCAGAAACTGCACCCCCTAAACTCTGCAAAAGCACATCCAGAAAGTTTTTAACCCTTTAGGGGAGTCACAGAAATAAAAGCTAAGTGTGTAAGAAATTTGAAAATTTTAATTTTCTGTGCAGAGATTTTATTGTAATCCAATATTTTTCATAATTATAAACCTATTACCAGAGAAATGCACCCCAATATTGATTGCCCCATTTCTGCAGTTTATAGAAATACCCCATATGTGGCCCTATTGCGCTATTTGACGCAACCACAAGCCTCAGATATAAGGGAGCGCCTAGTGAATTTCAATGGCTCCGTTATTTTTGGTCATTTTTGACTGTACCACTTCAGGTTGGCAGAGGCTCTGGGGTGCCAAAACCTAAAAAACACCCCTAAAGGGACACCATTTAGAAAACTACACCCCTCAAGGAATGTAACAAGGGGTGCGGTGAGCATCTGGACCCCACAGGTGCTTCACAGATTTTCCAAACAATATGGCTTGAAAAAAGACTAAAGTATTTTTTTACACTAAAATGTTGTTCTAGCCTTCAATTTTTCATTTTCACAAAGGGATAAAAGGAAAAAAAAAAACACAAAACATGTAGCACAGTTTCTCCCGAGTACGGAAATACCCCACATGTGGACATAAAGTGCCAAGCGGGCGCAGGACGAGCCTCCAAAGGGAAGGAGCGCCAATTGGCTTTTGGAAGCTGGATTTCACTGGAATGGATTTCAAGGGCCATGTCGCATTTACAGAGCCCTCGTGCTGCCAAGACACTGGAAACCCCCCACAAGTGACCCCATTCTGGAAACTACACCCCTCAAGGAATCTAACAAGGGGTGCAGTGAGCATATGGACCCCACTGGTGACGGGCACAAATGTGGAAAAAATGTGACGTGAAAGTGAAAATTTTCATTTTTTCACTTTCATGGCACAAATGTGCCCGTCATCCAGGGGTCCATATCCTCACTGCACCCCTTGTTAGATTCCTTGAGGGGTGTAGTTTCCAGAATGGGGTCACTTGTGGGGGGTTTACAGTGTTTTGGCAGCACAAGGGCTCTGTAAATGCGACATGGCGTTCATCATCCATTCTAGCCAAATCCAACCTCTAAAATCCAAATGGCGCTCCTTCCCTTGGGAGGCTTGCCCTGCACCCACATGGCGCTTTATGTCCACACGTGGGGTATTTACGGACTCGGGGGAAATTGCTCTACACATTTTGTGTGTTTTTTTCTCTTTTAACCCCTTGTGAAAATGATAAATTCAAGGCTAGACCAACATTATAGTGTAAAAAATTTAATATTTCATTTTCACGCCACATTGTTCCACATTTGTGCCCGTCACCAGTGGGGTCCATATGCTGACTACACCCCTTGTTACATTCCTTGAGGGGTGTAGTTTCCATAATAGGGTCACTTGTGGGGGGTTTAACTGTCTTGGCAACACAGGGGCCTTTTGAATGCAACATGGCCCCTCGAAATCCATTCCATCCAAATCCAGCCTTCAAAAACCAAATGGCGCACCTTCCCTTTGGAGGCTTACCCTGCACCCGCATGGCGCTTTATGTCCACATGTGGGGTATTTCCGTACTCAGGGGAAATTGCTCTACACATTGTGTTTTTTTTTATCTTTTAACCCCTTGTGAAAATGAAAAAATCAAGACAAGATCAATGATTTAGAGTAAAAATTTTAAAAAAATTACACTAAATGTTGGTCTAGCCTTGATTTTTTTCCATTTCCACAAGGGGTTAAAAAAGAAAATGAGGGGGGCGGAGCGAGCTGCCGATGGAGTCAGACGTGTGAGAGAGGAGCTCCTGCTCCACACAGTAAAGATAGAGACCCTAACAATTCCAGCTCCACCGTTCATGGGAAAGCTACAGAGGAAACCCTCCCTGACCACCCGGACGACACCCTCCACCCGGCTGCGGTCCTCCACGCTTGACCGGTACCTGCTTAAGGACCCCAAGTCTTCTCCTCTCCCTGTCGGGCGGCCCGGTCATCAGCGGCTGCGGAGATCGAGTCGGGCGAGCTCCAGATCACTCAGCCTCCCGTCCGGGTCCCCACCGAACTCTCCGGGGCTCACATCGGAGGCGGAATCAGAGGCATTACCGGTGGGTGACTCCATTCAGCCCCCGGCGCAGTGTACAGCCCGTCTGCCGGCGCCATCTTGCCACGTGGTACAGCCCGCCACGCAGCTCCTGCCTGCTTCCACTCCCTGCCTCCAGCGCACCTCGCCACCAGAAGCTCCGGTGCCTGCAACGGGGACGGAGGTCACGGTCCCCTCGCTGGGTGAGCATTCACAGCCCCCAGCACAGCGGACATCCCCGCCGTCAGCGCCATCTTGCCCTGAGGCACAGTCTGCCACGTGGACCGGGTCTCCCTCCCCCATCATCACAGGAGACTCAGAAATAGAGGAGGACGTGACTATTACCCTCCAGCACCCCACTAATCCCGGTGGGATCACACAGCAAGGTGGGACATCCTGCGCAGGGGCTGTGATATCTCCTGGCCATCCATTAACCCCAGCACAACTGTCTGTCCTGCACCCCATGGACATGGCTGCAGCTCCTAAACCCCAGAGGGGGGAAAAACATCGTCAACCTGCTCCAGTGTCTGGCTGGATGCAGCAGGATCCTGCCTCCTCTCACACAGCCTGCTCCCAGGGTCCTTTATCACTACCAGGACCTGGCTCCAACGCTGGAGACTCTGACTCTGATTCCTGTATGCTGGGGGAGGGCTCTCAAGCCATACTTCGTTCCTTGCTTGCCCAACTACCTTCTAAAAATGACTTTTTCTCCTTACTGACTGAAGTTAAGGAAGCTTGCAGGGCAGAAATATCTGCAGTACGAAAAGATATTCAACACATGGCTAACCGAGTGGATTCCCTGGAAGAAGAACATGACTCCACTCGTTCCTATATTGCTCAACTACAACAAACGGTCACCTCACAATCCTCAGCCTTGAGCGAGATGCAACGTCACACGGAGGACCTTGATAACCGTGGTCGCCGCAACAACATACGGGTTCGGGGTCTTCCCGAAGCCACGCATGATGAAGACCTCCATGAAACCCTTGAAGCTATCTTCAATAACATTCTGGGTGAACCCTCCTCTCATCATATTAAGTTGGACAGAGCCCACCGAGCCCTAAGGCCGAAATTTACTTCTGGCACTCCTCGGGACGTTATTTGTTGTGTGCACGATTTTGCCCTAAAAGAACGAATTATGTCCAAAGCAGGGAACCTCAGGAACTTTGACTTTGATGGCGCCCCGATCCAGCTCTTTCCCGACCTTTCATGGATTACCTTGCAGAAAAGACGCCTTCTACGCCCTTTGCTATCAGTACTTAAGGACCATCAGGTTGCTTATAGGTGGAACTTCCCGTTTGCTCTACATGCTCGTAAAGACGGACGTTTCCCCAATCCAGACGTTTCCCCAATATTAACTAGGGTTCTCTTTTCTATTTTCTTTATAGTTATGTCTTGCTACACTTTTTCTACATACTCTCACTTCTTTTACGCTATACATTACTGTGTGGACCGGTCTCTTGTTCTGGTCTTTACCTATGTTCTCTCCCGTCTTGGCTCTGTCCTGCCTCTTCCTCCCCCTACGGGACTCAGTTTTTGTTCTTGAAGCTCAGATTGATCTGCATATTATGTGTGTTGATCTGCCTCTCCTTGTTTGCAGTCCTCACTCATACAATGGTAGTATGGGTTTTTGGCCTTGTGCCGCAGTGTTGTCTTATGTCTCTCTGTGTAGTTTGTTTTGTCCATGTCTTCCCCCCTCCTTCCCCCTCCCCTCTTTCCACGGTCTATCTCCTGGTTCTTTTAGATCGAGCATGGGTAAGCTGTCGTGGACTCGGCCAGTATGGGACGGTGATCATACTGTAATGAGTGAGTATATACATATTATAGGTTCTCTTCCTATCCGCCCTAATGGTTAAGTGTATCTCTCTTAATGTTCATGGCCTCAATTCTAATGTCAAAAGACGTCTGGCATTGAGAGAATTGAGATCATTACAGGCTGATGTAGCGTTTCTTCAGGAGACGCATTTTGATACATCTGCTACCTTCCGGTTTGCCCGTCACTCCTTTCCCCAAGCCTTCTCGTCCTCCTCGGGTCATAAACGTGCTGGTGTCGCCATACTCATCTCCCGTCATTGCCCCCTGCAAGTTACTTCGTCCTACTCGGATCCTGGGGGGCGGTTTGTTATAGTGGAGGGTTCTCTACAGGGTAACCCACTTCTCTTATGCAATGTCTACGCGCCCAATTCCTCTCAAATTCCTTTTCTCCGTAGGGTCCTCAAGCGTTTGGCAGCGTATCCAGCTGCGCCCCGAATTTTGGGGGGCGATTTTAACCTCCCCTTTTCGGGCACTCTAGATAGACAATCAGCTACCGGACAACCCCCGGCTTCTAGCTTGTTACGACTCTCCACAGAGTTCCGCAAACTTATCCGCCAATACCAACTCTATGATTTATGGCGTATTGGACACCCTACGGAGAAAATGTTTACATTCTATTCCCACCCACACAAAACGCACACCCGTATAGACTATCTATTTGGCAATATCCCCGCGGTCCGCCTCCTACGAGACACTACTATTGAACAGATCTCCTGGTCTGACCATAGCCCGATCACGGCCTCGCTGGCTTCCCTAACCACTCCTATACGTCAATGCCACTGGCGTCTTAATGAGTCGCTATTGAAGCACCAGGTTACGAGAGATTCTATCAAAGACTGCATCTCTAAATATTTCCTAGAAAATGAGGGAACAGTAGACTCTCGTTCCATGTTATGGGAGGCTCACAAGGCCGTAATTCGAGGGCATTGCATTTCCGTCAGCTCCAAAAAAAAACGGGACACCTTAGCCAGAATCACTGAAACTAAAGCTAATATCCATACATTAGAACAACAATTAGCTGTCCGGGCAACCTTGGGGGTCCTGCGCAGACTAGTAGCCGCCAGAGCCCAGCTAAAGGACTTGCTACTGTATAAAGTGGAGCGCTCGCTGCTGTATTCTAGGCAGCGCTTCTATGAAAAAGGAAACAAGGCTCACACGCTTTTGGCCCGGATGCTTAGAGATCGGGTGGCGGCGCAGTCTCCACAGGCCCTGAGGGACCATTTAGGTACTACTAAATTTCACCCAAAGGACATAGCCTCGATCTTCCTTAAATACTTTTCTCGGCTGTATTCTCTTCCCTCATCCTTACCCTCGGATCCGGGGGCTCGCACTCGGAAACTGAGGAGCTTCCTGGAATCTTGTCACCTGCCCACTTTATCAGCGGAGGCCTTAGAGTCCCTGAATGCCCCCATCTCGGCTGAGGAACTCCAGGAGGTTCTTAAATTCTTGCCGGCTGGGAAATCCCCGGGTCCCGACGGTTTTACTTATCTCTACTATAAAACTTTTGCTCTTGAACTTTCTCCTAAACTACTTGATCTCTTCAACTCTTTTCTCACCGGGGAGGCTGTCCCCTCTTCCATGCTCCACTCTTTTATCACACTCATTCCTAAACCTCATAAGGACCCGCTTGAGTGCTCCAACTATAGACCGATAGCACTGCTTAATGCGGACCTTAAACTTTTCACCAAAATATTAGCCAATCGTTTGGGCTTCTGGCTACCCTCCCTGATAGACAAGGATCAGGTTGGCTTTGTTCTGGGGCGGCAGGGCGGTGACAACACCAGAAGGGCTATAGATATTATAGACGCAGTGAATAAACAATCTGACCAGGCTCTATTACTTAGTCTGGATGCTGAAAAGGCTTTCGACCGCCTGGGTTGGCCTTTCCTATTTGAAACATTGAGGACTTATGGGGTGTCGGGGCCTTTTTTGACAGCGATTGGGAGTCTTTATTCCAATCCCACTGCGGCTATAAAACTGCCTCACCAGTTGTCAGAGCGCTTTGCCTTGCATAATGGCACCCGCCAGGGCTGTCCGCTGTCTCCCCTGCTTTTTGTCATGTGCATTGAACCCCTGGCGGCGGCCATTAGGTTGAACCCGGACATTAGGGGGGTAAACATCCGGGGTCGAGAGTTCAAAGTCATGCTCTTTGCGGACGATGTCCTCCTCACCCTGTCGGAGGCCCTTACCTCCCTGCCAAACCTGCAAAGTCTCCTAACTACTTTTGGGGAATTATCGGGGTATAAGGTTAATGCCACAAAAACTGAAGCAATGGCCTTAAATATCCCCAACCAGTTCAAAGCCCACCTTAAGACTACTTTCAATTACAAGTGGACCACAGACCATATCAAATATTTGGGGATCCGCCTCACACCCACATACTCATCGCTATATGCTGCCAACTTTGTCCCTCTATTTCGGGAAATCAGGGCGCTGCTATCCAGGTGGGAATCGCATTATATTTCCCTTTTGGGCCGCATCGCCTCGGTCAAAATGACCATCTTGCCAAAAATCCTGTATCATTTTGAGACACTCCCTGTGAGGGTCCCAGTGAAAGAAATTAAGTCTATTCAAACTGCTATATTCCGATTCATATGGGGGGGTAAGAGGCACAGGATCCCCAAATCGGTGATGATGAGCGGAAGGTCTCGGGGTGGTATGGCGACACCAAATCTACTGCATTACTATTGGGCAGCCCATCTCCGTCATATCCCTTGTTGGGCGACGCACCATGCCTATAAAAAATGGACCCAGATTGAAAAACTCTGGCTAGCTCCCTTTCACCCTAATTCTTATTTGTGGAGTTCCTCCCCTCCAGCTTGGCCGACGGGCCCCCTGTTAGGGCCGATCCTATTTACAAAACAGATCTGGTCTTCCTGTGCAGACAAATTTAAGTTATATTCTAAGAATTCCCCATTGACCTCCTTTCTCCTGACCCCATCGTTCACTGCTAGCCTAGACTCCCATGTAGTTCGAACATGGGGAGACAGGGGATTGTTTCAGTTTGCAGATGTGGTGGATCCCTTGACGCGCACTTTACTCTCCTTTCCCAGACTCTCAGATAGATCTCACCTTCCTAGGACTGAGCTCTTCACACACACTTGTTTACAACACTTTATGATGTCCGCCATGGGAGCCACCACAGTCTCTAAACCTACGGCCTTTGAGCAACTATGCAGGGGGGGCACCTCTACGAAGGGCCTGATTTCTGATATTTACAAAATTCTAAGTACTGAAGGTAGGGAGGAGGCGGTCAGGCATAAATATATGGATACGTGGGAGAGGACGTTATCTAAGTCCATTTCCCCTGAGTTGTGGGAAATTATCTGGAGTAGAGCAGCCAAGTCCTCAATATGCACCACCTATAAGGAGGTACACTATAAGCTTCTAATGCACTGGTACCACACCCCTGAATTGCTACACAGGCTCAATAGGTCGATCTCCCCACTCTGCTGGAGATGCCAGAGTGCCATTGGCTCTCTCTTTCACATTTTCTGGTCCTGCACGGGCATCTGTGGATACTGGTCGACCGTCCACACTCTGCTTACCGATCTTCTGGGCGTCCAGATCCCGTTAGACCCTATGGCTTATTTGCTTAACCTCACTCCTAAGACTTTAGGGAAAAAGCATACTAAGCTGGCACTTCAGATCTTGACTGCTGCTAAGACCTTGATCGCCCGAAACTGGAAAAAAACTACGCCACCTTCCACCCTTGAGCTTGTTTCTAGGGTGAAGGAGATAAGGTCCCTGGAACATCTAACAGCGTCTCTGAATAATACGCTTCCCATGTTTGATTCTGTGTGGTCACCATGGGACGCCTATTGCTTGAGATCTGGCTATTCATGTTGAATGTAGACCCGACAGTCTTACCTCCATGCGGCTTCTCTACTCTCACCCCCCCCCCCCCTTCCCTTCTCGTTTCCCCCCCTTCCCTGAGTGTCAATTCCTATGTCCTTGTTATGTGTGGCTAGTGCTGCCTTAGATTGAAGGTTCTAGCGTAACCTGTTGAACTTTAATTTGGTTTGCTACTGATTTCCTCATGGCTGTGTTCTAACCTGTGGAACTGTTCACGATATACTATTTTCCTGCACTGAACACATTCCATATGCTCTTCGTTTTACATCCTTTCCTGCTGAGTTCCTTTTGCTGTCTCTGCATTGTTGAGGAAACTGCATTGTTGTTTCTGTTCTGATTTATATTATGCTGTCCATTTGTTCTTTGTTAATATAATGGAAAACTACTTAATAAAAATTACAATTTAAAAAAAAAAAAAAAAAAAAAAAAAAAAAAAAAAAAAAAAAAAGAAAATGAACACAAAACGTGTAGGGTAGTTTCCCCTGAGTACGAAAATACCCCACATGTGGACATAATTTGCCATATGGGCACAGGGCAAGTCACCAAAAGGACAGAGCGCCATTTAGAGGCTGGAATGGGGGATGGAGGCCATGTCGCAATTACAAAGCTCCTGTGCTGCCAGAACAGTAGAAACCCCCGACAAGTGACCCCATTCTGGAAACTACACCCCATAAGGAATCTAACAAGGGGTGCAGTGAGCATATGGACCCCACTAGTGATGGGCACATGTGTAGGACATGTGCCGTGAAAATAAAAAATACCATTTTTTTCATTTTCACGTCCCAAATGTGGCCGTCACCAGGGGGCCATATACCCGCTGCCCCACTTGTTAGATTCCTTATGGGGTGTAGTTTCCAGAATGGGGTCACTTGTGGGGGGTTTCTACTGTCCTGGCCGCACAGAGGCTTTGTAATTGCATCATGGCCTCCTCTAATGGGAATGGCAGCCATACCTATTTAGCTGGGGAAAAGGGACAATTCTAATTTATTTGGGGGTATTAGGCCAATTATTAGTTTATAAGGTTGGAAATGACAGGTGTCCATCAAATTCAACCTGTGTTGATCCAGAGGAAGGCAAAAACCCCTCGTGAGGCAGACGACAGTAGCCTCATCACAGGGGAAAAATTCCTTCCCGACTCCATAATGGCGATCAGAATAATCCCTGGATCAACGTGACCCCTGAAATAGGAATAAGGGACAGAATTTAGATAATGTAGAACCCCAATGACGTGTAGTGCGCCTTGGAGCGATCCAGTATGCAGAGGCCGGGGGGATCAGGACAGGTGTCACACTGGTAAATGGTGTCCTTCCTGATCCCCCTGTTACCCCACACTCTGCACTTCTTCTGGGGTCTCCTGTTCTCCAGTGTGGGGGACGTCACCTGGAAAATGTTGTCCTGGTGCGATACGGGGTCCTTCATATCCAGAAGCGCTGGGTCCGCTCCATGGCTGCTAAATATTAGGGCTCTATTACTACTTCTGATATGTTCGGATCGTGCCGCAAGCTACAGTAGCTCGGGCAGCGAGGGACCGGAAGAGGGGGTGCTGGTATAAAGGTTATCCCCGTACGGGTGGTGGTGACCTTTATCCAGCAGTGGGAAGATCAGTTCCCGGACGATCTCCCCACTAACTCCGAGGATGGGGGGGGGGGGGCATCTGGCGGCTGGATTCGGGTGTCCCTTCCTTCATACACTCTAAGGGTACGTGCACACTGCGGAATCGCGAAGGATAACCCTTTGTGCATTCCGCAGTTGGCACCCGCCGGCGGACTGATGCAGGCGCACGTCTCCGTCCGTGTCGTAGACTCCATTCTATGCACGGGCGGATTCCGCTCTGCGTCCAACGTGTTGATGGAATGACGGATAATGGAATCCGCCCATGCATAGGATAGAGTCTATGACACAGGCGGAGACGCGCCCCTGCATCAGTCCGCCGGCGGGTGCCAGCTGCGGAATGCACGAAGGGTTATCCTTCGCCATTCCGCAGTGTGCACGTACCCTAAATCTGTAAGTGTACCCTGAGGTACTCTCACAGAGTTTGTAGAATTTCACGCCATACCGTCATCTCTTATTGGGACGGTACTGGCGGAAAAGACGTGTCTGGGGGGCAGCGTACGCTACGCTACTCCCAGACACGTCACTGGACGATGAGGATGAATGGAGGAAAGAAGGATCCCCCCAATTCATCCTCACTGGCTGTTTCGGTGTCGGAGGCAATAATAATGTATGCGTCCGACACCGAAAACACCCTGGGGGCCATCTTTATATGGGGATTGGTATATGGGGTATGTAGTGGTGTAGTGTAAAACTTTATTCAATGTAGTGTGGTGTAATGTAGTGTTTTTTTACGTGTTTTTTACAGTAAGTATACAAAAAAAAACCTACGCCAAAAATGGTGTTGCTGATGAATGCCGCACTTATGTTCGGCACTTATAAGCAGTGGCAGTAGGATATAAAAAAAAAACACCCTACGCCAAAAAGGAGGAGTTGCTGATTAGCAGCGCACTTTCGTGCGATGCTGATCAACACTCAGCGGCGATAGGGTGCGGAAAATAGAAAAAAAAAAAATTGGGAAAAAATTTTTTTTTTTTTACTACATTCTGAACATCCCTGTAGTGGCTGATACGTGTATTACACTTATCAGCCGCTAGGGGGCAGCAGAGCGCAAGATCCGAAAATAGACGACGCTGGAGCCGGAAAAATACGAAAATAGACGACGCTGGAGCCGGAAACAGCCGATCGGGACTCACGGAAGAAGCCGAAGTCCCGACAAGAGGAAGTGGACGCCGGGAACCCGGAAGACGCCGATCAGGACCCCGGGACAGGTGAGTAATGTACAAATACCTGCTCCGGACCCCTCAGCTACCTAGCTGAGGGGTCCGGAGCAGGTATTTATTACTTGTGGGGACTTTGATCGCCGTGAACGGCCGGCCGGCTGGCCGGCCGTTCACGGCGATCGGGACGGTGGTACCGTGACCACCATTACTTTTTACAGTAATGGCGGTCGGTGCCGTCCTCGGACAGCACCGACCGCCATTTTTTTTCCGGGTCATCGGGCCACCGATGGCCCGGAAAGGTTCCGATCGCCGCTATGGGCTTATCAGCCAATAGCGGCGATCGTCGGCATGGGGGGGTTAACAACCCTCCATGCCGACAGGGAGAGATGGCCTGCTATGTATTATAGCAGGCTATCTCCCCCGATCGGGACCCGGCCGGCCGCGGCGCCCGTTTAAAGGGATGACGTACCGGCACGTCATGGGTCCTTAAGTGACAGTGATCCATGACGTGCCGGTACGTCATGGGTCCTTAAGAGGTTAATAAAAAAAAAAAAGTTCCTTAATGAGTCTTGTTAACTTGGTCCTGTAAAGCTCTTCAGGAATTATAAAATGCTATCTGTCAATCATCGATTGCACTGCTTCATAATACTGGGGCTGCAGAGATAAAGACACAGGCTGCTTTGCCATCCCTTGGTTATTTTCAACTTTTATATCTGTGCATTACGCACCATTTCTTTATGGTTTAAAGAGGTTATTCAGCGCTACAAAAACAAGGCCACTTTCTTCCACAGCACCACTCTTGTCCCCAGTTCAGGTGTGGTTTGTAGTTAAGCTTCATTCATTTGAATGGAACTAAGTCGAAAAACCCTGCCCAAAATCCCTTTAAGACACCTTAAAAACACTGTAATCAAAATGGACAATACACAAACCTTACCATTTCTTAGCATGAATACTGGGCACCGGACTGGGCGGCTTCTGCACCACAGACGTGTCAGAACTATATAAGTTTTCTCTCGGTTTTTTAGAATTGTTCAGTATATCATCTTTCTCGGTCAAACTTTTTTCTATCAGCTTTGCTACCACATTTTCATCATCATTATCAAATTCATCAGAATCGTCAGAAAACAGGCTTTGTTTAGACACATCAGGTTGCGATTCGTTCTTTTTTATAGCTTTAAGAGTTGTTGTTTGACGACTATTTGTCACTGAATTCCCACCACCTGCAAATAAAACCAAGCCATACTGTTTTATGTGACTTAGAGACTCAAAGAATGAAAACTCTTGCGAGATAGGCCATCAAATTTGGTATCAGAGATAATCCATGCTGTCATCAAAAAATTACTTATGTTTATATAATGTTTTAATGTTAAACAAATCAGCCAAATAAGTCCACAAGATGTCCTCTCTGCTGTCACCTTTGTCTGTCAGGACATGTAATCAGCCAAGGACCGGGCATTTTCCAGCTCCTCAGCTGATCATTGTCACTTTTACACAGCCAATTATCGTCCGAAAGAGCATTTCTAGCAATACTTCTGGCCAATAAAGGGCTTGTGTAAAAGATACTTTATTTCTGCCTCAGGAACTTTCAGAGCAGCAGCATACAAAACCTCTCCTGTTCTGGACAGTTCCTGATAAGAGATGGCAGGGCATATAGCAGCTAATAAGTACTTGAATAACTTTCTGACACCAGTTGACTTAAAGCGTACCTGTCGGTTTTTGGTTTGTTTGTTTTTTGCAGAAATCAGTAGTATATTTTAAGAAACTCTATAATAGGTTTTATAAGGCAAAAGAGCCTCCAAGCCTCCCCCCCTCACTTCTTATCTGTGCATTATCAGGCAAATCCGTCTTCATTATAAAGAAGCCAGTGAAAACGTGTTCTGCTGTCTCCATTATATCCCTAAGAAGGGGGGATAAAGTAGTCTGAACCCCCCCCCCCCCCCCCTCCTGTCTTCATTGTTCTCTAAGGAGAAGGGAGGGGTGGAGGGATATGAGGCACCAAAACAGAACAAAGAGTTACTTTACAGCTATATCACTGGGCTATCTTCTCTTATGTCAGCACTGACCTCTGAATACTGCTTTCATGCAGCTCCCACTGTGTAATCCTCTGTTCTCTGCTGACGACTAATATCCTTCCTTCCTCCTCCCCCCTCCCCTCTCCATAGAACAGACAGGGGAATGTGTGATGCAACAAGACACAACTTCCTGATAATGCAGTGAATGAGAGAGAGAGGGAGGGGGACCTAGGAAAAGTATTTTTGAATGCATATAATGGAATATTTGCCTAATAAACCCAATTTAGGGTGTGTTCACACCTACAGGATCCGCAGGTGAAGTCCCACGAAATTAAAAAATGGCAGACATGCAGTCACTGACTAACTGAGCGGGGAATCGCTCAGCCAAGCAGTGGCATTGCAGCTGGAAGAACGGTGGAAGCCGGGTAAGTGACATACCAAAGTTGACAGCAGTAAACAAGACCCAGGAGCAGCACAACTGAAGCAAAAGGATTGGTACGTTTACTTATTTATTATTTTCTTGCACCTCCGCGTCTGCCTTATTTCAATTTTCGTGAGATTTCTTTTTTAAGTCAACTACAGATATCAAACATTAACCAATAACTAAGCATGAAACAAATACCTTGAGAACGTTGAGGTGTGCCACGTACACAAGTTTTTTTTGTAGAATGTTGGGCTTCCTTCTATGATGAAAATATTAAATAGGGGAAAAAAAGGAAAACTGACATTAAGGATGCACAAAATCCAGACTAAACCTATAAAAACTGCGATATAATATGAAGAGGATCATCTCACTCACAGACACTGTGTTCTGCAATGGTGCAAGCTTGAGAAGGAAGAAGATAAATTATTTCTACAAAGAGTGAATAAAGCTCAGCCCAAGTGGAGCATGATGTGAAACATGCGTGAGCTGTAACAAGTACTTCACCATGGTGCTTCAGAATTGGCATATACAACATGAGTGACAAGTAAGCAAGGAGAAGGATTGGAGAGTGCTGTACTCAGCTGTCTCAGGTGGCTCTATAGAGAATGAATAGAGCTGTAGGTCACACACTAACATGTAGCTCCATTCAAAATAAAGGCGTCGGAATACCGACCTAGAGATTCCTGGGGGGCAAAGAGGTCAGACACCCTGCTATATTGTACTTCTACTGCCATCTTATACTTGTATACTAAGATTTCTCCTGTTTCAAATCCGTTCCTGGCTTTATTTTCATTAAAGGAAAAGTCCAGCCTCAGCCGAATTCTCGCAGGCAGCAGGGGAGAAAGTAACAAAGTACTGCTTACTTCTCCTCATGGCCGTGATGAGCGGTGGGACCCCAGGGACCCACGTCGAAAGGCATATCCCCCCTCAAGTTGTCATGACATCACAACTCGGGGTAAAATGCCTGTCCCGGCTGATGGAAAGCCCACTCAGCCAATCAGTGACTGAAGCTGCGTCCTGCCCCAGTCACTGATTGGCTGAGTGGCTAGTCCATCAGCAGGGTCGTGACACGTGCAGCCCCGGAGATCCCAGAGTGGCGATTCAGGGATGAAGAGGCATGGCAAGAAGAGAGGTAAAACCCTTTGTTACTTTCCCACACGCCCCTGCCTTTAAAGCAACTCTGTACCCACAATCTGACCCCCAAACCACTTGTACCTTCAGATAGCTGCCTTTAATCCAAGATCTGTCCTGGGGTCCGTTCAGCAGATGATGCAGTTATTGTGCTAAAAATTTACTTTTAATCCTACAGCGCTGTGTCTAACGGCCGGGGCTTACATTTGTATATGCATTAGGCTGGCACCACCTCTCTGTCCTTCCTCCCCACCCTCCTCATCTTTAGGAATGATCCAGGCAGATTGCTTCCTATTCCCCACCTGTGGCAGATCATTGGCACATGGGCTGGATCATTAATACACCTGTGCAAAGCTCAAACAGAAGTAAATGTTCCTGGATCATTCCTAAAGCTGAGGAGGGTGGGGAGGAAGGACGGAGAGGTGGTGCCAGCCTAATGCATATACAAATGTAAGCCCCAGCCGTTAGACACAGCGCTGTAGGATTAAAAGTAGATTTTTATGACAATAACTACATCCCCTGCCGAACAGACCCCAGGAGAGATCTTGGATTAAAAGCAGCTATAAGAAGGTACAAGCAGTTTGGGGGGGGGGGGGGGTCAGATTGTGGGTACAGAGTCACTTTAAAAATAAAATAAAAAACCCAAAGGCCGGACTTCTCCTTTAGCTGGAATTAAAAACATACCATTATAATGGAGTTTTATTGAAGAACTGTCGCGATACTGCAGTCTTCAAATAATGGAGTACCTGAAAATGCAGGGCTTGGATAGTTTCAGACACAAACTTAGAAATGAGTAGGGTTGGTAAGTTCAACCTTGAGATATATGGATCAAATAGGTGTAAATATGTAGGACTTCGAGAGGACTACCTAGTTCTGTACAAACAGGACCAATTAATGAACTTGAACAAAAACAACAATGGCAGGCTCTCCAGAAGATTTCTTATGTATACTATCTCATTTTATATAAGATTATAATTAAAATACAAATAATCTTAATCATATATAATGCAAAATAAAAATAAAAATATACGTATTGAAGTATTTATATAATAAAAACATATAATAGAGAACACCATAAAGCTAGTATTTTGTTTACAGCAATGCAGGGCCAATAGTTACCAATAGGATTACATTTTTGTCTGCCTATAGATTTTGATCCAGTACAGATTGAAATTAATTAAGTGCATTCAAAAGATGAACACAAGTATTTTTCCAAGAATCCTAATGTAATGGAGAAACAGATTGCTGAACTCAGGGAGACCAGCCAAACGACAACACTGCCGGCTGCTAGTGAAAGCCCTCAATGCAGTAAAGTGCTAGGTGCATTGCCCCCTGGGAAACATGAATATGCAAAAAAGGAGCCCGTAAAGCCTCAATGAAGAGTCTCAAAACACAGGGCTAGCCAAATATCCCTCCGGGAAGGACCCAGCTAAGAGGCAGCTCCTGTTAGGAAACCACCATATTAAGTGGCCCTATAAGTCAATGTAATGACAAGGGATAAACCAAGGCTAGGTAACCATCCACATACATCTGTTTCGGGGTGTTGCCCCTCATCAGTGTGGAGCAGGATTCTGGCTAGGTGGTAGCAATGCCTAGTAGAGCCATAAGAGAAACAGATTGCTGAACTGCTAGTAGTAAAGAAGGGGAGATACATAGTGTTGGTTTTTGTGTGGAATACAACATTACTAGGGGGAAATTTATGAAGACCGGCGTACAAGTACATCGGTCGTATATTAGGCTCTGCCACCTTTTCCACGGCGTGCGCCTCTTAGAGAATCTGGCCGGCCAGGCGCCCGAACCTGCTCCTGGTGTACCAAATCTACACCTACTTTCAGCAGTAGTAAATCATGATAAATGAGGTGCAGGAAGAGGTCATGCCCTCCCATCGGGTGAGCAGGGCATACAGCAGGTGTGCGCCAGGGAGAAGAGGCGAATCTGCACCTTGTCCCTGGCGTACGCCTTGAGCGGACCGTTCATATATGTCCACCCAATGTGTTCAAGTGCTAACTAAACTGTTGGACCGTACAGAGAAAAAAAAAAAAAAACAATGAATTAGAGGTTCAAAAGTTTACAGGGGGTAAAAAGTTACATTTTTCACCACCATTACATCCCCAGTGCCAAGCTGGAAAAACAATGAGATTAAGTGAAAGCCCACACAAGATATCTATGGATGGGACAAAAGGGGTTGACACCACTGCTCGGATGTCAACAGGATATAAACCTAAGCACCCTTCCAATTGGTAAATGAGTGGTGTGGACAACCTAGGTTGCAGACAAGGCCTTTGTAAGTATACTAAGCACCACTACTAACATTACAGAGTTGGAATGAAGAAAAAAAAAAAAGAAAACGAACAGTAAGTGGAACCGTAGATGGGATGGCAAGGTTATGGGCACCCGCAATTTGCAACAACTGACACAACCTCTTCAAATTCAAAGAACCTATTGATGTAAAAGCCATTTTTCTCTTACCTGCTGTCTCAAATCACCCGCAAAGGGAGAAGGTCTACTAAAACTAGGTTCTTCGGTATCTGATTTGGTACCTTAACAGTAAATAAGAAAAAAAATATTACATTTACACGCAACAATTTTTGCAGTGTATCCACATAAAGGCATAATAGTACTTTACTGTGAGAGCATCATTTCTAAACCACATCAGTGGGAAGTACACAGATACTCTGCTGCAACATGCAGGATCTAACTGAAGGAGGAGCTTCATTCTGTTCTGTTACACCTGGTGTCCCTGAGTTGAGGTAGTCAGGTGCCTAAAAACAGCCCGTAAGGGGGTTATGCAGCATTAAAAAACATGGCCCCTTTCTTCCAGGGACAGCACCGCTGTCTGCAGTTTGGGTGGGTTTTGCAACTCAATTTGTTTTAAGTGAAAATCAACTGATGTCAGAAAGCTATTAAGATTTGTAGTTTACTTCTATTTAAAAATCTTAAGTCTTCCAGTACTTATCAGCTGCTGTATGTTCTATGGTGTATTCTTTCCAGTCTGACAGTGCTCTCTGCTGCCACCTCTGTCCATGTCAGGAAGTGTCAAAAACAGTAACAAATCCCCATAGAAGACCTCTCCTGCTCTGAACAATTCCTGTCACGGACATTGGTGGCAGCAGAGAACTGGAAACTGGAAAGAAAACACTTGATTTGAGAAAGAGAACTAATTTTTGACGGCGTACCCCTTTAAGGTTTGCCAAGTTATCCTGTGGATAGGGGACATGTATAAGATCATGGCAGGTCTGACCTCTCTGCTCCTCGGGGATTTCTATAATGGTGCCCTGTTTTGAATGGACCTACAGGTCGACATGTGACACGCCGCTCAATTTATTCTCTATGGAGCCGCCCGAAAGAGCCAAGTGCTGTACACGGATATCTCTAGCGGCTCCATAGAGATCATAGAGTCAACCTCTCATCCGCAGGATTCATAACAAAGAAGTTGGGGTGCAGTGCTAGAGTCAGAGCTCCCACAATCTCATACTTGACCCCTATCCTGTGGATGGGAACTAGTAAAATTAACTAGGCAAACCCCTTTACAAGCCCACTATGAGATTTCAACCAAACTGGAATTAGAAATGCATAAATATATATTGAGATACTGTATGATTGCCAACTTTACAACAGAAAAAATTAATATAAGCCAGAACAAGAAACCTGAACTTACCTGTGACATTTAAAAAATTATTTACAAAAGACACAGCATTATCCCTGGGACTCAGGTCAAGTGGAGCTTGAACTCTACCAAGAAATATGGAAAGAATTAGTAGTACATGATACTATTTCCTTTTCTTTTCTTTTCTTATCCTTAAATGGGTTTTCTGTCCAAAACAGAGAGATGAGCTGATCAGCGCCCACACTACCCAGTGAACAGAGTTTGTTCACGTTCACTGTCTAGTGGAGGCAACAAAGCAGTTTACTTGAGCAGGAGATGTGCTGCAGGTATAGGGGTAGTTCAGCAAAAAATGTTCTGGTGCCAGATATTTGTAATTTACTTCTATTAAAAAAAAAAATCACAAGTCTTCCAGTACTTATCAGCTGCTGTATGTCCTGCAGGAAGTGGTGAATTCTTTCCAGTCTGGAGAGTAGGAGAGGTTTTCTATGGGGATTTGCTACTGCTGTGGACAGTTCCTGACATGGACAGAGGTGGCAGCAGACTGTCTCACTGTAAGAATACACCACTGCCTGCAGGACATACAGCAGCCGATAAGTACTGAAAGAATTGAGATTATTTAATAGAAGTAAATTTCAGATTGTTGATTTGAAAGAAAAACTTTTTTTTTTTTTGTTGCTGAAAAAAATAGCTGCTTTCTTGCAAAAACAGTAACACCCTTGTCCTTAGGTTGTGTGTGGTATTACAATTTAGCTCCTTTAACTTTAATAGAACTGAGCAAGCAATACCACACCCAAACTGAGGACAGGGGTGGCGATGTTTCTGGAAGAAAGTAGCTGTGTTTCAGGTTTTTCTACACTTGAACAACCCCTTTAAAGTGAATGGTGAACAGATCAGCACTGTGTGCGGGAACAGCAGTTTAAATAAAAAAAAAAAAAAACCACAGCATCGGCATCCCCGCGATGTACCTAGTGGTACATTCGCTTTAGGTGTTGCCACTAATACACTGTGAACAAAGATAAACCGCTTGCGGCCTGCTCACTGTGTACTTTTAACCTTCATCCTCAGTGCCTTTTTTTCAGCAAGCCTCTCTTTTATTAACCCCTTGCCTCTTCAGCCTGTTTTGGCCTTAATGCCCAGGGCCTATTTTTCAAATCTGACCTGTCTCTCTTTATGTAGTGATATCTCTGCGATGCTTTTAACTATCGCGGTTATTCTGAGATTGTTTTTTCGTGACATATTCTTCTTCATGTTTGTGGTATACTTTGGTTGATACACTCAGTAGTTTTTTGTAAATAACACATTTGCGCAAAAATTTGAAAAATTTACTATCCTTTATATTCAAAATTCTCTTTTTCTGAGAAAAATAGCCATGCCACATGAACTAATAATTACTGCAACATCTACAACATGTCTACTTTATGGTGCCGTCATTTGGTGAACGTCCTTTTACTTGTTAGGATGTTAGAGGGCTTCGAAATTTTGCAGCGATTTTTCAAATTTTCAGGAAAATTTCAAATTCAGATTTTATTAGGGACCAGTTCAGTTCTGAAGTGGATTTGTGGGGCCTGTATGTTAGTTACCCCCATAAATCCCTCTACTATAAAAACTGCACCCCTCAAAGTAACATTTCATAAGTGTATTAACCCTTTAGGTGTTTCACAGAAATTTAAGCAAGTTGGTGGGGAAATTTAAAATTTTCATTTTTTTTGGCAGATATTCCATTTTAATCAATTTTTTCCCTCTAACACAGCAAATACTAACTGAGAAATACCACTCACTATTTATTCCCCTTATTCCAATGTTTCTATAAATCCCCCATATGTGGCTGCTGTGCGTCACCTGACTCAACCACAGGCCGCAGACATGACAGAAGCCCTGTGTATTTTTGGGGTCTTTTCTTATTTCAGGTTTTTTATAGCCATTATATCATGTCACAGAGGCCTTGCGGTGCCAAAATATTTGTGTAAGACAGGTTGATGTTTCCATCGATACCATTCTGGGGGACATGTGACACCCTCATCATTTTTTATTAAATTTTTTATGAGGTGGTACGAATAAAAAAACACAATTTAGCAGCAGTTTTTCTCCATTTTTTTGCATGACGTTTACTATACATCACATATGACATGTTATAGTTGTCCGTCAGGTCGGTACGATTACATTGATATCCATTGTATATAGCTTTTGTTATAGTTTATGGCATTTATACTATATATACTGTTTGTGTCTTGCATATTGTAAGACCTGTATTATTAAACTTTTTTCACCAATGGAGTTATGTAAGGGCTTCTTTTTTGCGGCACAAGCTGACACTTTTAGTGGTAAACCTTTTGGGTAAATGTGTGCTATTGATAGCTTTTTTCTATATTTTTTAGGGGGCGGGATTAACAAAAAAATGTCATTTTGGTTAGTTTTTTATTTATTTTGTTAATGGCAATAATCGGGCGGTATAATTAACGTAACGGGTTAATAGACGGGGTGATTACGGCCGCGGCGATACCAAATATGTGTACTTTATTTATAGGGGATCATTTATAAAGGGGGATGGGGAATATGTATATTTATTTGTTTATTTTAATTATTTATTTATTTAATTCATGTAGTTAATTATTTATTTATTGGTTTAATTAATTTATTTATTAATGTATTTATGTTTGTGTGTGTGTTTTGTGTTTTTTACTTTTCAGGTACATATATACAGTATAATGCACTACAGCACGTGATGAGTGCTGTAATTCACTATACTGTATATTGAATGAATGAATGAATGAATGAGCAGTCAGTGTTACACACTGACTACTCATTCAAACGATCAGACTCCTGCTACAGTGCAAGGGCCTGATCGTTATATATCATAGTAACCCAGACGCACCGGGAAGCGTCTGGGTTACTATGGTAACCCCTCCGAAGCCGTGCGATTGCTCGTGCGGCTCCGGGGGAGGGGGGGGGTTGCGGAGGAGTCTGAAGCCCACAGGAGGGCGATCAGTGCTGGGGGGACGGATCGGGGGGGGGGGGGAACAGTCCGGGGAGAGGATCAGGGTCCAGATCGGAGGAGGGGACGGAGGAACACAGGGAAGGTGAGCACGGGGAGGACAAGGAGCACGGGGGAGGGGGGCTGGGTAATGCACATCCGGGGGGGGGGAGTGATCCGGGGGGGTGAAACTGGCCGGGGGGAGAATCAGGCAGTGTCGGCAGGAGGAGGCAGCATGCCGCAGCCTCCTCCTGCCGCCCGATCTTTATATTAAGCCACAAATCTCCCCATAGACGCTGCGGTCACATCGACCGCGGCGTCTATGGGGTTAACTGCCCGGGGGGAGCGCGGCTTCCCTCCGGGCAGTGGTAGCAGGAGGAGGTTGTGTGACACAGCCTCCTCCTGCTGCCCGATCGCAATTAGGGACAGAGGGGGGAGGCAGGGAAGCCATGACGTTCCTGGAACGTCATGTTGCATTAACTACCTGCTTTATATGACGTTCCAGGAACGTCATTTTGCGGCAAGGGGTTAATATATTGGAACTTTGGCACACTGCGGACGGGACCACCTGTCCTTCTCACTTCATTAATATTTATGCTCTACAGTGATGAGTTGTCGGAAAGATGTCATTGCAGAGTGCCACTTCAAAATTCACAAGGAGGCAGCAGACAGGCCAACTGGTGTACTGAGGGCTATAGTATCGTCCTTAATTTTGCGGACGTAACGGACAGGTAAGGCGAGTAATAGATTCGTTTCACCACCGACGACATGATATTGACACATCATGTCGGGCAAGAATAAATCAATTACTCACCTTCCCCGTCAGTAACATCCACAAAATTGCAGACGTATGAATGCCCCCTTAGTTAAATGCTGGTGCTTATATGAGTTTACTTGACAACCTAGCCAACACAATTACCCGCTCACAAGGAAATGGTCAGCCTCAAGCCAACTTAAAAATAAACACACGCACTTGGCAACGCCATAAAGCAGGATAGACATGATATTCACACACTATGTACCTTATACTTTAAAGGGGTGCTCCAGTAGAAAAAAAAAATATTTTTAATCAACTGGTGCTAGAAAATTATATACATATGTAATTTACTTTTTTTTTTTAAATCATAAGCTTTCCAGTACTTATCAGCTACTGTATGTCTTGCGGGAAGTAGTGTATTCTTTTTAGTCTGATCCAGTGCTCTCTGCTGCAACCTTTGTCCATGTAGAGGTTTTCTATGGGGATTTGCTACTGCTATAGACAGTTCCTGACACAGACAGAGATGGCAGCATAGAGCACCATGTCAGATAGGAAAGAATACACCACTTCCTGCAGGACATACAGCAGCTGATAAGTACTGGAAGATATCATATTCACACCAGTTAATTTAAAAGAAAGAAATTTTCTCTGGAGTACCTAAGTAGGCAGCTTTTCGCATCTGAGTTTGCCTGGCATAGTACAAATTAAGGGTATATTAACACTGAGTAAAAGCGGCGGAATTCTGTGGCGAAATCCAACCTGCCTTAGTGTGTCAATGAGATGCCGCACGTACCTCCGTGGCTCTCTGCTTCAAGGGGTTATCCTGCGCTACAAAAACATGGCCACTTTTCCACCTACTTGTTGTCTCCAATTCAGGTGCAGTTTGCAATTAAGCTCCATTTACTACAACGAAACTGAGTTTCAAAACTCCATTCAAACAGGAGACAACAGTAGGGGGAAAGTGGCCATGTTTTTGTAGCGCTGGATAACCCCTTTAACCCCTTAAGGACCGGGCCTGAAATGGCCTTAAGGACCGGAGTAAATTTTATGAATATGACCAGTGTCACTTTATTCATTAATAACTTCGGGATGCTTTTACCTATCCGGCTGATTCTGAGATTGTTTTCTCGTGACATATTGTACTTCACATTTCTAGTAAATTGGAGTCGATACTTATAACAAATCTTTATGAAAAAAAACAAAATAGCGTGAAAAATTGTGAAAAAATGCATTTTTCCAACTTTAAAACTTTTCTGCTTATACAGAAAATGGTTATATCACATAAATTATATATTAAATAGCATTAGCAACATGTCTATTTTATGTTGGCGGCATTTATTAAACTATCTTTCATTTTTTTAAAACAATAGAAAGCGTAAAACATTAGCAGCAAATTTCCAAATTTTCGGTAAAATTTCAAAATCAGATATTTTTAGGGACCTGTTCAGGTTCAGGCTGGGTTCACACTACGTATATTTGAGGCTGTATGTTTGAGGCTGTATAGCAACCAAAACAAGGAGTGGATTGAAAACACAGAAAGGCTCTGTTCACATAATGTTGTAATTGAGTGGATGGCCATCATTTAATGGCAAATATTTTCTGTTATTTTAAAACAACGGCTGTTATATTGAAATAATGGAAGTTATTTACCGTTATATGGCGGCCATCCACTCAATTTCAACATTGTGTGAACAGATCCTTTCTGGGTTTTCAATCCACTCCTGGTTTTGGTTGCTATGAGGACCTGACATGAGGACCAAATACAGCCTGAAATATACATAGTGTGAACCCAGCCTTAAAGTGTATTTGAGGGGACTGTGTGTTAGAAAGCCCCACGAAGCACCCCATTTCAGAAACTGCACCCCCCAAACTCTGCAAAAGCACATCCAGAAAGTTTTTTAACCCTTTAGGGGAGTCACAGAAATAAAAGCTAAGTGTGTAAGAAATTTGAAAATTTTTATTTTCTGTGCAGAGATTTTATTGTAATCCAATATTTTTCATAATTATGACCCTATTACCAGAGAAATGCACCCCAATAATTATTGCCCCGTTTCTGCAGTTTATAGAAATACCCCATATGTGGCCCTATTGCGCTATTTGACGCAACCACAAGCCTCAGATACAAAGGAGCGCCTAGTGAATTTCAATGGCTCCATTATATTTGGTCATTTCTGACTGTACCACTTCAGGTTGGCAGAGGTTCTGGGGTACCAAAACCTAAAAAACACCCCTAAAGGGACACCATTTAGAAAACTGCACCCCTCAAGGAATGTAACAAGGGGTGCGGTGAGCATCTGGACCCCACAGGTGCTTCAGAGATTTTCCGAACAATGTGGCGTGAAAAAAGACAAAAGTATTTTTGTACACTAAAACGTTATTCTAGCCTTCAATTTTTCATTTTCACAAAGCGATAAAAGGAAAAAAAAGACACAAAAAGTGTAGCGCAGTTTCTCCCGAGTACAGAAATACCCCACATGTGGCGATAAAGTGCCAAGCGGGTGCAGGACGAGCCTCCAAAGGGAAGGAGCGTTTGGAAGCTAGATTTCACTGGAATGGATTTCAATGGCCACATCGCATTTACAGAGCCCTCGTGCTGCCAAAACACTGGAAACCCCCCACAAGTGACCCCATTCTGGAAACTACACCCCTCAAGGAATCTAACAAGGGGGGCAGTGAGCATATGGACCCCACTGGTGACGGGCACAAATGTGGAACAATGTGACGTGAAAGTGAAAAATTTCATTTTTTCACTTTCACGGCACGAATGTGCCCATCATCAAGGGGTCCATTTGCTCACTACACCCCTTGTTAGATTCCTTGAGGGGTGTAGTTTCCATAATGGGGTCACTTGTGGGGGGTTTCCACTGTCTTGGCAGCACAAGGGCTCTGTAAATGCGACATGGCGTTCATAATCCATTCTAGCCAAATCCAACCTCCAAAATCCAAATGGCGCTCCTTCCCTTCGGATGCTTGCCCTGCGCCCACATGGCGCTTTATGTCCACATGTGGGGTATTTACGGACTCGGGGGAAATTGCTCTACACATTGTGTTTTTTTTTTCTCTTTTAACCCCTTGTGAAAATGATAAATTCAAGGCTAGACCAACATTATAGTGTAAAAAATGTAATATTTCATTTTCACGCCACATTGTTCCACATTTGTGCCTGTCACCAGTAAGGTCCATATGCTTACTACACCCCTTGTTACATTCCTTGAGGGGTGTAGTTTCCATAATGGGGTCACTTGTGGGGGGTTTCAACTGTCTTGGCAACACAATGGCCTTTTAAATGCAACATGGCCCCTCGAAATCCAATCCAGCCAAATCCAGCCTCAAAAAACCAAATGGCGCTCCTTCCCTTTGGAGGCTTACCCTGCACCCGCATGGCGCTTTATGTCCACATGTGGGGTATTTCCGTACTCAGGAGAAATTGCGCTACACATTTAGTGTTTTTTTTTTTACCTTTTAGCCCCTTGTGAAAATGAAAAAATCATGACAAGATTAATGATTTAGAGTAAAAATTTTAAAAAAAATTACACTAGATGTTGGTCTAGCCTTGATTTTTTTCCATTTCAACAAGGGGTTAAAAAAGAAAATGAACACAAAACGTGTAGGGTAATTTCCCCTGAGTACGAAAATACCCCACATGTGGGCATAATGTGCCATATGGGCACAGGGCAAGCCACCAAAGGGACAGAGCGCCATTTAGAGGCTTGAATGGAGGATGGAGGCCACGTCGCAATTACAAAGCTCCTGTGCTGCCAGGACAGTAGAAACCCCCGACAAGTGACCCCATTCTGGAAATTACACCCCATAAGGAATCTAACGAGGGGTGCAGTGAGCATATGGACCCCACTGGTGACGGGCACATGTGTAGAACATGTGCCGTGAAAATAAAAAATACCATTTTTTTTCATTTTCACGTCCCAAATGTGGCCGTCACCAGGGGGCCATATACCCGTTGCCCCCCTTGTTAGATTCCTTATGGGGTGTAGTTTCCAGAATAGGGTCACTTGTCGGGGGTTTCTACTGTCCTGGCCGCACAGAGGCTTTGTAATTGCATCATGGCATCCTCTAATGGGAATGGCGGCCATACCTACTTAGCTGGGGAAAAGGGACAATTCTAATTTATTTGGGGGTTTTAGGCCAATTATTAGTTTATAAGGTTGAAAATGACAGGTGTCCATCAAACTCAACCTGTGTTGATCCAGAGGAAGGCCAAAACCCCTCGTGAGGCAGACGACAGTAGCCTCATCACAGGGAAAAAATTCCTTCCCGACTCCATAATGGCGATCAGAATAATCCCTGGATCAACGTGACCCCTGAAATAGGAATAAGGGACAGAATTTAGATAATGTAGAACCCCAGTGACGTGTGGTGCGCCTTGAAGCGATCCAGTATGCAGAGGCCGGGGTGATCAGGACAGGTGTCACACTGGAAAATGGTGTCCTTCCTGATCCCCCAGTTACGCCACACTCTGCACTTCTTCTGGGGTCTCCTGTTTTCCAGTGTGGGGGACGTCACCTGGAAAATGTTGTCCTGGTGCCATACGGGGTCCCTCATATCCAGAAGCGCTGGGTCCGCTCCATGGCTGCTAAATATTAGGGCGCTATTACTACTTCTGATATGTTCGGATCATGCCGCAAGCTACAGTAGCTCAGGCAGCGAGGGAGCGGAAGAGGGGGTGCTGGTATCCCCGTACAGGTGGTGGTGACCTTTATCCAGCAGTGGGAAGATCAGTTCCCGGACGATCTTCCCACTTGTTCTGAGGATGGGGGGGGGAGGGGGCATCTGGGGGCTGGATTCGGGTGTCCCTTCCTTCATACACTCTAAGGGTACGTGCACACTGCGGAATGGCGAAGGATAACCCTTCGTGCATTCCGCAGTTGGCACCCACCGGCGGACTGATGCAGGCGCACGTCTCCGTCCGTGTCATAGACTCCATTCTATGCACGGGCGGATTCCGCTCTCTGTCCAACGTATTCATTCTTTGGACGGACGATGGAATCCGCCTGTGCATAACATGGAGTCTATGACACGGGTGTAGAGACGCCTGCATCAGTCCGCCGGTGGGTGCCAGCTGCGGAATGCACAAAGGTTTATCTCCGCCATTGCGCAGTGTGCACGTACCCTAAATCTGTAAGAGTACCCAGAGGTACGCTCACAGAGTTAGTAGAATTTTACGCCATACCGTGATCTCTTATTGGGACGGTACTGGCGGAAAAGACGTGTCTGGGGGGCAGCGTACGCTATGCTATCCCCCAGACATGTCACTGGATGATGAGGATGAATGTAGGAACGAAGGATCCCTCCCATTTATCCTCACTGGCTGTTTCGGTGTCGGAGGCAATAATAACGTATCCCTCTGACGCCGAAAACACCCTGGGGGTCATCTTTATACGGGGACTAGTATATGGGGTATGTAGTGGTGTAGTGTCAAACTTTATTCAATGTAGTGTGGTGTAATGTAGTGTTTTTTACGTGTTTTTTTACAGTAAGTATATAAAAAAAAAAAAAAACTACGCCAAAAATGGTGTTGCTGATAAATGTGCGGCACTTATAAGCAGACCGTGGCAGTAGGATAGAGAAAAAAAAACACCCTACGCCAAAAAGGAGGAGTTGCGGATTAGCAGCGCACTTTCGTGCCATGCTGATCAACACTCAGCGGCGATAGGGTGCGGAAAATAGAAAAAAAAAAATTTGAAAAAAAAAAAAAAAAACTTTATTACATACTGAACATCCCTGTAGCTGCTGATAAGTGTATTACACATATCAGCCGCTAGAGGGCAGCAGAGCGGAAAATCCCGAAAACCCGACGCTGGAGCCGAAAATAGCCGAACGTGACGTCACGGAAGAAGCCGAAGACCCGAACGAGACCACGAGGACGCCGCGAACCCGGAAGACGCCGATCAGGACCCCGGGAAAGGTGAGTAATGTACGAATACCTGCTCTGGACCCCTCAGCTACCTAGCTGAGGGGTCCGGAGCAGGTATTTATAACTTTTGGGGACTTTGATCGCCGTGAACGGCCGGCAGCGGCCGGCCGTTCACGGCAATCGGGCCGGTGGCACCTGGCCACCATTACTTTTTACAGTAATGGCGGTCGGTGCCGTCCTCGGACAGCACCGACCGCCATTTTTTCCGGGTCATCGATGACCCGGAAAGGTTCCGATCGCCGCTATTGGCTGATCTGAACTGATAAGCCAATAGCGGCGATCGTCGGCATGGGGGGGGGGGTTAACAACCCCCCATGCCGACAGGGAGAGATGGCCTGCAGTGTATTTCTGCAGGCCATCTCTCCCGATCGCATGCGGCCGGTCCGCGGCGCCCTCTTAAAGGACCCGCGTACCGGTACGTCATGGGTCCTTAAGAGGTTAAAGAATTGACACTGATATTCTTTGAGTGGAGAGCGGCGGCACACAAGGCATCCAATTGAGGAGAATTCCACCACTTTTTCTCAATGTGAACATACCTTAAGAGGAAATGAAGAAGAAATAAAGAAAGCATAACACTTACCGATTTACATAATATCTTGACCTGTATTTTTGTTTAAACTGGTTCTGTATAAAAAAAATGCAGAGACATTTAGAATTTTAAGCTGAGAACACGATCAATATGAAGTAAAATTAAATGGGAACCATCAGCAGGATAAATGAATCAAACCTGCTGATAGCTTCCTAGCACCATGTGGGATTAATCTAATGATTTTCAATGGAATAGCCAGGCCAGGGACGAGCCAGATCGGTGCTCAGGGAACGGTAGCCCGCTCCCATTGCTCCTATCAGCTTACCAGGCAGAGGATTTAAAAAAGGATGAAGGTAATAGACATCCCTTCATCCACAGCGCCCCATGCCCACTAGGAAGCTATCAGTCAGCTAGATTTGTCTAACCTGTTAATAGTTCCCCCTTAAAATAGTTGTCAAGGACAAGGGTGTTTTCTTCCAGGAACAGCGCAGGACCTGTCAATGGGTTTTATCTGATGTGAGGTCACATTCTTTTTTGAAAGAAAGCTATCCTTTGAAAAAAAACCTAACCTTTCAATATTGCCCAAGTCACACCATCAAATGCAACGCATTCAAGAGGAAATTTTTAGTAGGTTAGACAAATCAAACCTGCCCACAGCCCCCTATTGCGCACAGGGCGCCTAAGAGGAATGTATGTCTCTTACCTTCCTCCTCAACGTCATTCCCATACTGTTAGTAGTTTACTCCTCGGCAAGGAGCAAAGCCCCGCTCCTTCTAATGATAATCAATGGAGAGGGCAAGAGAAGTTGGCACTGTGGGGGCGGTGGAGTGTTCTTTATGGTGCTCTGGGCGGAGGGGTAAACTGCTAACAGCATATAAATGGCGCTGAGGACAAAGATAAGAGACAAAGAGTCCTATTACACGAAGCGACTTTTAACGATTAAGGACTTATGATAAACGATCGCAAACGAGATTGCTTATCGTTAACCTGAAATCGTTCACCATATTACACAGAACGATGGTCGTTAGTTACGATCGTTACTTTGATCGTTTATTCCTTTTGATCCTAGCAAAACAATGAACAATGTGCAATTACATGGAACAATTAGTAAAAAAATGTGGAACTTGAGCGAACGAACATGGAATTACAGCTAAAGATTAACGATAATTTTAGGTTCAGATCTAAGTTAACGATCAACGACATCCGAACGATTTTTCCATCGCTGCCTGCAATGACACAGAACGTTAAATCCGAACGATAACGATTTTTCGCACGATAATCGTCCTGTGTAATAGGGCACTTACCTTCCTTTTCAGGGCCCCGTGCGCAATAAGGGGCTGTCAGCAGGTTAGATTTGTCTAACCTGCTGATTCCCCTTTAAAGGGAATGTGTCATCAATAAATTACATGACATATGCACTCTGGATGCCCTGTATGCCCAGGGTAGTCTGGTCACAGGTGGCCAGGGCGTACAGGTATGTCCAGGGTCGTCTAGGGGTTAAAGAGACTGTTAGTAGGTTTATGCTGTCCAATCTAAGGGTAGCATGGAGTAGTGACAGAGAAGCTGAACAGGATGATGTACCACTAACAATGTTCTATGCAGCAGATTGAGAGAAATCCTCCTGAATACCATGGACAATAAGTCGCCCTCTTCATTATGTGCATGAGCCCAGTAGTCATTATTCATGAGAAGGAGGTAACTCCACCCACCAGCTACTGATCGGCAATTATCTATTCATGTTGTGTATAGTCAGTCAACGGTTAATCAGCAGCTGGAGGGAGGAGAAGGGGTGTGGCAAGAATCCTATTCTTCTGCATATTAGGAGAACGGCTGAATTTTATGATTTAAGTAATACACCGATCTGTTCAACATTTCTGTCATTATTTTATGCTGCCCTCATTTAAAGCACCATAAACCTAGTGACAGATTACCTCCTTTAAATTATGTTTTAGGTTAAACGTATTTGTTAAGAGTTTTTAGTGACTTTTTTTAAAATAATCCTCATATCTTGCAGTTTTCATTTTCACCACTGGGGCTAAAACTAAGCTGTGACTTCCTGTTGTGTCTGTAGTGACAAGAGGAGGTTGCTGTAAAGTGATCTGTACAGCACTGCAGCATCAGGTGACACTAGTAGGTAGATGGCATCTATAAAAGACAATAGCAGCTTCCTGTGGACCTCTGCAAAGGTCACAGAACATGATCAGTTTCACATTCATCTCAAGGGTACAGAGTCTGTCTTTTATTGTCTATGTCCATAAATTATGCTGTAAAGTATATAATTAAATGTTGTGAAGAACAGCCCAGACAAGATGGTAGCCCCCATAACAATGTGCAGAGTATGTTTTTATATTTGACTCTAATGAGTAAAATAAAATTTTGGTGACACATTCCCTTTAAAGGGAACATTTGTACTTTTCCCCCTCTTGTCTCCAGTTAAGGTGCGGTTTGCAATTAACCCCTTTGTGCTGCAGCTAGTTTGGGCCTTAATGACCAGGCTAATTTTTCTAAATCTGACCTGTCTCACTTTATGCTCTTATAGCTCAGTGATGCTTTAACGTATGCTAGCGATTCTGAGATTGTTTTTTCGTGACATATGGCACTTTATGTTAGTGGCAAAATTTGGTCACTACTTTGTGTGTTTTTTGTGAAAAACATCAAAATATCATGAAAAATTAAAAAAATTAGCATTTTATGAACTTTGAAATTCTCTGCTTCTAAAAAAAGAAAGTCGTAGCACATAAATTAGTTACTAAGTCACATTACCAATATGTCTTCTTTATTCTGGCATAATTTGGTAAACATATTTTACTTTTTAGGGTGTTATGGGGCTTAGAAATTTATCAGCAAATTATCACATTTTCGTGAAACTGATTTTTTTAGGGACCAGTTCTTTTTTTAAATGGATTTAGAAGTCTGGTATCCTGAAAACCCCCATAAGTGACCCCATTTTGGAAACTACACACCTTAAAGAATTAATCTAGGGGTATAATGAGCATTTTAACCCTACAGGGGCTGGAGGAAAGTATTCACAATTAGGCAGTAAAAAAATTGAAAATTTTAATTTTCCAATAATATATACGTTTAGATTAAAGTTTCTCATTTTCAAAAGGAATATGAGACAAAAAGCACCCCAAAATTTGTAATGCAGGTTCTCTTGAGTACAACGATACCCCATATGTGGGCGTAAACCACTGTATGGGCACACAGCAGGGCTCAGAAGGAAGGGAGCGCCAATTAGCTTTTCCAATGCAGATTTTGCTGAAGAAGTTTCTGAGCGCCAGGTGCGTTTGTAGTGCCCCTGTAGTGTCAGCAGAGAGAAAACCCCCCATAAGTCACCCCATTTTGGAAAGTACACCCCTCAAAGAATTCATCTTGGTGTGTGGTGACCATTTTGACCCCACAGGTATTACAGGAAAGTATTCAAAAGAAGACAGTAAAAATGAAAAACTCGAATTCTTCCAATAATATGTTTGTTTAGTTTGAAATTTCTCAATTTCACGAGGAACAAGAGGAAAAAAGTACCCCAAAATTTGTAACGCAGGTTCTCCTGAGTACAATGGTACCCCATATGTGGGCATAAACCACTGCATGGGCACACAGGAGGGCTCAGAAGGGAAGGAGCGCCAATTAGCTTTTTCAATGCAGATTTTGCTGCAGAAGTTTCCGAGCGCCAGGTGCGTTTGCAGTGCCCCTGTAGTGCCAGCGGAGTAAAATCTCGCCATAAGTCACTCCATTTTGGAAAGTGCACCCCTCAAAGTATTCATCTTGGTGTGTGGTGACCATTTTGACCCCACAGGTATTAGAGGATAGTATTCAAAAGTAGACAGTAAAAATGAAAAACTCAAATTTTTCCAATATTATGTTCTTTTAGTTTGAAATTTCTCAATTTCACGAGGAACAAGAGGAAAAAAAGTACCACAAAATTTGTAACGCAGGTTCTCCTGAGTACAATGGTACCCCATATGTGGGCGTAAACCACTGTATGGGCACACAGGAGGGCTCAAAAGGGAAGGAGCGCCAATTAGCTTTTTCAATGCAGATTTTGCTGAAGAAGTTTCTGAGCACCAGGTGCGTTTGCAGAGCCCCTGTAGTGTCCACAGAGTAAAATCTCCCAATAAGTCACTCCATTTTGGAAAGTGCACCCCTCAAAGAATTTATTTTGGGGTGTGGTGAGCATTTTGATCCCACAGGTGTTTGAGGAAAATATTCAAAAGTAGACAGTAAAAATGAAAAACTCGAATTTTTCCAATAATATGTTCCTTTAGTTTGAAATTTCTCAATTTCACGAGGAACAGGAGAGAAATGTCACCCCAATATATGTAAAGCAGGTTCTCCTGAGTAGAACGGTACCCCATATGTGGGCATAAACCACTGCATGGGCACACAGCCGGGCTCAGAAGGGAAGGAGCGCCAATTAGCATTTTCAGTGCAGATTTTTCTGAAGAAGTTTCTGAGCGCCAGGTGCGTTTGCTGAGCCCCTGTAGTGTCAGCAGAATAGATTCCCCCCAAAAGTCACCACATTTTGGAAAGAGCACCCCTCAAAGAATTCATCTTGGTGTGTGGTGACCATTTTTACCCCACAGGTATTAGAGGAAAGTATTCAAAATTGGCCAGTAAAAATGAAAAACTCGAATTTTTCCAATAATATGTTGGTTTAGTTTGAAATTTCTCAATTTGACGAGGAACAGGAGAGAAAATTCACCCCAAAATCTGTAACGCAGGTTCTCCTGAGTAAAACGGTACCTCATATGTGGGCATAAACCACTGAATGGGCACACAGCCGGGCTCAGAAGGGAAGGAGCGCCAATTTACAGGAGCAAAACCGCAGCTAGTAATGGTTATTAGAATAGCGCAGTTACTAAAATAAAATAAAAAAAATGAAATTACAGGTAATGTGGGGTGGTTACGGGCAACCAGGGGTGGTTATGGGCAACCTGAGGTGGTTACAGGTAATCTGGGGTGGTTACGGACAACATGGGGTGGTCACGGGCAACCTGCTGTGGTTACAGGCAACGTGGGGTGGTTACAGGCAACGCGGGGTGGTTACGGGCAACGTGTGGTGGTTATGGGCAACGTGTGGTGGTCACGGGCAACCTGCTGTGGTTACGGCAACGTGGGGTGGTTACAGGCAACGTGGGCTGGTTACAGACAACGTGGGCTGGTTACAGGCAACGTGGGCTGGTTACAGGCAACGTGGGCTGGTAACGGGCAACGTGGGCTGGTTACGGGCAACCTGCTGTGCTTACAGACAATCTGGGATGGTTACGGGAAACGTGGGGTGGTTACGGGCAACCTGCTGTGCTTACAGACAATCTGGGGTGGTTACGGGCAACGTGGGGTGGTTACGGGCAATGTGGGGTGGTTATGAGGCGACGTGCGGTGGTCAGAGGCGACGTGCGGTGGTCAGAGGCGACGTGCGGTGGTCAGAGGCGACGTGCGGTGGTCAGAGGCGACGTGCGGTGGTCAGAGGCGACGTGCGGTGGTCAGAGGCGACGTGCGGTGGTCAGAGGCGACGTGCGGTGGTCAGAGGCGACGTGCGGTGGTCAGAGGCGACGTGCGGTGGTCAGAGGCGACGTGCGGTGGTCAGAGGCGACGTGCGGTGGTCAGAGGCGACGTGCGGTGGTCAGAGGCGACGTGCGGTGGTCAGAGGCGACGTGCGGTGGTCAGAGGCGACGTGCGGTGGTCAGAGGCGACGTGCGGTGGTCAGAGGCGACGTGCGGTGGTCAGAGGCGACGTGCGGTGGTCAGAGGCATCGTGGCGTGGTCAGAGGCATCGTGGCGTGGTCAGAGGCATCGTGGCGTGGTCAGAGGCATCGTGGCGTGGTCAGAGGCATCGTGGCGTGGTCAGAGGCATCGTGGCGTGGTCAGAGGCATCGTGGCGTGGTCAGAGGCATCGTGGCGTGGTCAGAGGCATCGTGGCGTGGTCAGAGGCATCGTGGCGTGGTCAGAGGCATCGTGGCGTGGTCAGAGGCATCGTGGCGTGGTCAGAGGCAACGCGCGGTGGTTACGTGCAATCTGGGGGGGGTTACATGTAATCTGGCATGATTACGGGGAACCTGGGGGGTTATGTGCAACCTGGAAGGGTTACAGACAATCTGGGATTGTTACTGATAAACTGAAGTGCTTATAGGTAATCTGGGGTGGGTACATGTAATTTGGGGTGGTTACGGGCAATCTGGAGGGGGTCACTGGCAACGTGCGGTGGTTACGGGCAACGTGCGGTGGTTACGGGCAACGTGCGGGGGTTACGGGCAACGTGCGGTGGTTACGGGCAACGTGCGGTGGTTACGGGCAACGTGCGGTGGTTACGGGCAACGTGCGGTGGTTACGGGCAACGTGCGGTGGTTACGGGTAATCTGGGGAGGGGTTAGGGGTAATTTGGGAGTAAACTGCAATTATTACTATAATAAAAAGTGTGTGATTTATTTTTTTGTATGTTTGTCA